>NC_041229.1:5066072-5066524 GCF_002837175.3 Physeter macrocephalus
TTTATTTTTGTTTTTATTTTCATTACTCTAGGAGGTGGATCAAAAAAGATCTTGCTGTGATTTATGTCAAAGAGTGTTCTTCCTGGGCTTCCCTGGTGGTTCAGTGGTTGAGAGTCCGCCTGCCGATGCAGGGGACGTGGGTTCGTGACCCGGTCTGGGAAGATCCCACATGCCGCAGAGCAGCTAGGCCCGTGAGCCATGGCTGCTGAGCCTGTGCATCTGGAGCCTGTGCTCTGCAACGGAAGAGGCCACAACACTGAGAGGCCCGCGTACTGCAAAAAAAAAAAAAAAAAAGAGTGTTCTTCCTATGTTTTTCTCTAAGAGTTTTATAGTGTCTGGTCTTACATTTAGGTCTCGAATCCATTTTGAGCTTATTTTTGTGTATGGTGTTAGGAAATGTTCTAATTTCATTCTTTTACATGTAGCTGTCCAGTCTTCCCAGCACCACTTAT
>NC_041229.1:5068785-5069397 GCF_002837175.3 Physeter macrocephalus
CTGTAATTCATTTCTAATCTCATAGCGTTGTGGTCAGAAGAGATGCTTGATATGATTTCAGTTTTCTTAAATTTACTGAGGCTTGATTTGTGACCCAAGATGTGATCTGTCCTGGAGAATGTTCCGTGCACACTTGAGAAGAAAGTGTAATCTGCTGTTTTTGGATGGAATGTTGTATAAATATCGATTAAATCTATCTGGTCTAGTGTATCATTTAAAGCTTGTGTTTCCTTATTAATTTTATGTCTGGATGATCTGTCCATTGGTGTAAGTGAGGTGTTAAAGTCCCCCACTATTATTGTGTTACTGTCGATTTTGTCTTTTATAGCTGTTAGCAATTTCCTTATGTATTGAGATGCTTCTATGTTGGGTGTATATATATTTAAAATTGTTATATCTTCTTCTTGGATTGATCTCTTGATCATTATGTAGTGTCCTTCCTTGTCTCTTGTAACATTCTTTATTTTAAAGTCTGTTTTATCTGATATGAATATTGCTACTCCAGCTTTCTTTTCTTTTTTTTTTTTTTGAGGTACGCGGGCCTCTCACTGTTGTGGCCTCTCCCGCTGTGGAGCACAGGCTCCGGGCGCGCAGGCTCAGCGGCCCTTGCTC
>NC_041229.1:5070227-5111956 GCF_002837175.3 Physeter macrocephalus
TTTGTTCTTTAATTCCTCTAGGTCTTTGTTAAACATTTCTTGCACCTTCTCGATCTTTGCCTCCATTCTTTTTCTGAGGTCCTGGATCATCTTCACTATCATTATTCTGAATTCTTTTTCTAGAAGGTTTCCTATCTACACTTCATTTAGTTTTTTCTCTGGGGTTTTATCTTGCTCCTTCATCTGGTACATAGCCCTCTGCCTTTTCATCTTGTCTATCTTTCTGTGAATGTGGTTTTTGTTCCACAGGCTGCAGGATTGTAGTTCTTCTTGCTTCTGCTGTCTGCCCTCTGGTGGATAGGCTATCTAAGAGGCTTGTGCAAATTTCCTGATTGGAGGGGCTGGTGGTGGGTAGAGCTGGCTGTTGCTCTGGTGGGTAGAGCTCAGTAAAACTTTAATCCATTTGACTGTTGATGGGTGGGGCTGGGTCCCTCCCTGTTGGTTGTTTGGCCTGAGGCAACCCAACACTGGAGCCTACCCAGGCTCTTTGGTGGGGCTAATGGCAGAGTCTGGGAGGGCTCATGCCAAGGAGTACTTCCCAGAACTTCTGCTGCCAGTGTCCTTGTCCCCACGGTGAGCCACAGCCACCCTCCGCCTCTGCAGGAGACTTTCCAACACTAGCAGGTAGGTCTGGTTCAGTCTCCCCCTGGGGTCACTGCTCCTTCCCCTGGTCCCGATGCACACACCATTTTGTATGTGACCTCCAAGAGTGCAGTCTCTGTTTCTCCCAGTCTTGTCGAAGTCCTGCAATCAAATCCCACTAGCCTTCAAAGTCTGATTCTCTTGGAATTCCTCCTCCGTTTGCCGGACCCCCAGGTTGGGAAGCCTGATGTGGGGCTCAGAACCTTCACTCCAGTGGGTGGACTTCTGTGGTATAAGTGTTCTCCAGTTTGTGATTCACCCACCCTGCAGTTATGGGATTTGATTTTATTTTGATTGTGCCCCTCCTACCGTCTCATTGTGGCTACTCCTTTGTCTTTGGATGTGGGGTATCTTTTTTGGTGAGTTCCATTGTCTTCCTGTCGATGACTGTTCAGCAGTTAGTTGTGATTCCTGTGCTCTCACAAGAGGGAGTGAGAGCACACCCTTCTACTCTGCCATCTTGAACTCTGTGTGAAATTTAAACACCTCCAGTTGGAATCAGTACTAAAACTGACTTGAGAGCGACCCGTCTTTAAGTCAGTTTCTGATTCATGAACCAACTCACCCAAGCTCAAGTTGACTTTGATGTTTAAAGAACTGTGAACCTTTTGAAGGTAGGGATTGTGTTTTATTGATTTGACCAGGGACTAGTATCATACCTGATCCTGGTGGGCTGTCAATAAAGGTTTTGTGGAATACATGAATGAATAGAATATTATCAAAGGTTTAAAGAATATTTGAATAGGTTCAGAGCTTGATTTCCTTTTGTCTATGTAAATACTATGAAATAATCCCCAGTAAATTATTCAGGCAGAGTATCTCTTAAAACATCATTTATGAGAATAGCAATAACTACCCCAAAACACTGGTCATAAGCCTTAAGAGTACTGTTATTTAAGATCAAGAATTTTGCATGTCATCCTTTGCCAGTTTGAACTTAAGAGAGTGGGAAAATGATAGTGACATACTGGGCTGACAAGGAGGCAGTAAAATTGTTATCCTCATACATTGCTGGGGGTTTATAAAATGGTTAATCCTTTTAGAAAGCATTTAAAAGTATAAGAACCATCAAAACGTCTATACTTTTGACTCAGTGTTATAATTTTTAGGATCTAATGAAGTAGTCCAAAGTAAGGAACTAGCTGTATATAGAAAGATGTTAATTGTAGAATTATTTCTCCAGTTGGAGAATATTATAGTGTTAAACCTCGAGTAAGTTAATTATCTCTCTGCCTCAATTTTCTTTTCTGTAAAATGGAGATAATAACAGTACCTTTCTCAAGTTGTTGTGAGAAATAAATGAAATTATATGTATATTAAAGTAGTATCTGGCATATATAAAGCATGCAAATTTAGTTGCTACTGCTGTTCTGTTTTATTATTATTGACGAGTAGTTCTCTTATTTCTTGGAGTCTTTTATGTAATTATGCTAGGCATTATGTTGGGTGAATGGGAGATAAGTAAATAAAAGTTGTGGTTCTTGTTTACAGGAAACTTAAAATTCATTTGGTGGTGAATGTAATATATTTATAAATATTTTAATTACAGATCAGTATGTGTTAAATGACACAAGAAAGTTACAAAATGCTGTGTGTTCTAATACAAGGAAGATTGCAGATTGCTTTGGGTTTGTCGCGATGGAGAAGTGACATTTTCACTGAGCTTTGAAGGATAAATAGTATTTTGAAAAGTAAAACTATGAGAGATGGTATTTCATGGGGCACATGAGCAAAGACAGAGATTGGAAAATAGATCATCTATGTGTGTAGTGGAGTAGAATTTGGGATAATAAAGCAGAGGAGAGAGGAAGAGTCCCCATGTTGGAATGGTTTGAATGCCAGGTTGAGTTTTTATTTTATTCATGTGACATTGCTAAGTGATGCCTTTTGTGACCTGATTAGAGCTATGTTTTAGGAAGATTGAATAACTGCAGAATGATTTGCTGGAGGAAGAAGAGATGGGAAGTGGGAAGACTATTTTTTCCTCCCCTCCCTCTCCCCCCTCCTCCCCCCTCCTCCCCCCTCCTCCCCTCCCTTCCCCTCCCCTCCCCTCCCTTCCCCTCCCCTCTCTCCTTCCTTCCTTCCTTCCTTCCTTCCATCAAAAAACATTTGTTGTTCACTCCTGTGCCGTGTTTTATGTTTTATATTGAGGATAGTAAACTTTCTATCATATTTATTGCTTGACCTGTGGTTGTTAGTGGTATTTCAGAACGTAGGTGATGAAGACAAACTAGTGTGGTGTTTGTAGGAATGAAATATTAGATGTCAAATGCGTTACAGAGATGGCATGGCAGGCTTGATGATTTTGTATGTGGGGTAAGGGAGAGGTCCAAGTTAAAGACAACTTTTAGGTTTTAAACTTGAGTGACTTGGGGACTTATTGCACTTCTTGTTCCTAATGCACATTGGGAAATAAAGAGGGTGTGCTAGTGTATGTGGACAAGTGGGATTTTATATTTGATTTATTTAGTTTGCATTGCCAGTGGAAAATTCAGTTGATTCCTTTTAGGAAGCAGTTAGCAGTGGGGAACTGGGACTTGGGGAGTAGGGAATAGGGGTGGCCAGAGGTGTTAAGAATATAGATTTGTAATCATGTCTACAGAAGTGGTAGATAAAGCCTGAAGTGAATGGAACTGTCATGGGAGAATGTGCTCTTAGTGGGGGTGGGTCTGGAGCTGAATACTCTTCATTTTAAAAGAGTCACTTTATTCCTTAGAAGAATTATATATGCCCATTACAAAAAACCTGGTGGTATGGAGGGTATATCCAAAATCTTACTACTCAAAAGTAACTCATTAATATTCAGGAAGATCAAACTAGACTTCTTTTTATACATATTTGTAGGTAGTTAGAAATAATTTTGGAAATTACTATTTATTGAACAGTGTATTTTATTTCATACCATGACTGTCTATAACAATCCAAATCCCTCAGTTGTTTGTTTGTGATATTGAGTTCCTACAACTGTAGCCCTGTATAGGGCTAGGAGGAGGTGCACTCTTGGTATGTTGCAAGAGCTTGCCTTGAGGGGCAGTGATCAAGGGAGGTGACAGGAATGTGACACATGATGGAACTAGTTGGCCTCAGGGTTCCAAGTAGAGCTGTGGTATGGTAGGTTAAAGATGACTGCACATTCTTTGCTGCTCTTTAAAGGAGGCATTTAAATTATACTAAGAAAAACTTTTTTCTGTCACATCATTAAAAACAGTTACTTCTGATAGCACTTAGTGAATTTAAGTGGTATTTCAGGGTTAGTTTGTATTATTAATATTATAAAAGCTAGATTGCTACTATTGTAATTCCTGTCTTTAAGCTATATTGTATAGATATATTTTCAAGAATATATTATTCATATATAGAAAACATAAAATTAAAATCTGTAAAGAAATATTTTATGAACTTAATGGTGTCCAGTTATTTCCACTTGTATCATGCTGTGATATGCTCCCTTCTGAGTAGGGAAGAGTTTGATCTTGTTGACTAGCTATAAATGGGGAGAATGTGCTTACAGTTTAAGAATTAAACAACTTGGTTTAGGTATTGATATTTGATGGGGTTGGTTATCTGAAAGTCAAATCTTAAGATAGTAATCTCAACTAGTGTAACTGGCAAGTGGGACCTGTATCTTTAAAAACTTAAGTTTTATGCCCAGAATTAATTCTACAAACATTTTATGTGCAGGTGATATGTAGGAAATGAAGATTACAAAAAACAGTCCCTGCCCTGGAATTTATATAGTCTGAGAGGTGAGAGAAGAGATTTGTACGAACAAGGTAGAATAATAGTTGCCTGAAAAACTACAAAATGCTGTGGGGTCTCCAAGAGGGAAAAATCTATTTTAAAAAAAATTGTGTGTGTATGTCTTGTAAGTTTTTGGGGAAAAAATTTCAGGAACAGTGGCATTTGAGTTGGTTTTAGAGAGATGGCTTGGTGTCAGCAGATTGAGGCTAGTTTGATGGATTAATGTGAGAACAACACAGGTGGAATACTATGGAACGTGTTTGGAAAATGGCCAGTAGTGTGTGTTGGCAGTAATGTGGGGAATGAGGAGGATTACTTGGAGATGATGTTAAGGCTAATATGCTGAGGAGTTTGTACTCTATTTTGTAGGCGTTTGAAAACACTTGGAGGTATTTTATTTGAGCAGGAACTGATATCATTCAATTTGTATTTTAGGAAGGTTTCCTAGATGGACTAAGAGATATTTAATGGTAGGTAGGAGCATGAACTGTGGAGCCTTCAGTGCCGGGACACCTCCTGGCTCTGTCACTCTTGGTAATCTGATCAATCACGGGTTTACTCATCTGCAAAGTGGTGGTAATGATAGTACTTAGAGAGCTGTTGTGATGAATAAATGACATTATGCAGTGGAGTGCTTACTACAGGTCTTAACACAGAGTAAATGCTCACAAAAAATATTTGCTACAGAAGAATATGATTTTGGAAAAGGGCAAAAGCTAGAGGTAGAAAGATCACACAGGAAAGAGGAAAGTCAGTCTGTACTAACCAACAAGGTACATAATATGCCGGGGCTTTTAAAAATTATGGAGATAACATTTTATTGCACTATTGAAAAGTCTTAATTGTGTTTGTTAGGTATATGTGTGCATGTGTTTAAAATAAGTTCTCTGAAAAGGCAGCTGGTTATATTAAATCTCGCCTGTCTTTGTATCAGAGTGATCATAAGCCTGCATGAACGCACGGGTTAGTGACTTTTGTAGATACGTGGTGTTGGCGGAACAGGAGATGATTAGTAAACCCAGCTGCTTGGGAAGTCATTGATTGAAGAAAGACCATCGCTGAAGTTTTCACTCAGTGCTTCCTCACTGTGCAGCTTTTTTTCTTACTGGGTCATGAGAAATGAGAAGAGGGTGGAAAAGAAAGGACATGAAAGGGCAAAGGCTGCATTACTTGGCTTTGTTGTTAGGAGTTATTCCTGAGAGGGTATAAAAGTTAGAAGGAAGAATACTTTAACATAAAGGTGCTCTGTGTCCTCCAAGGGACTGTGAATAAATTCCGTGATTGTTTGGCCTTAAGATGAGAGATTCAGGGTGAATTGATTTTACCTAAGCTTATGGGAAGAGTTAGGATTAGTCAGAACTGTGATTGAGAAAATTGAAAATTACCTTGAAACATCAAAGTCTTTGGGGTCAAATGTGACTCTGCTTTTTCTCCAGCTCTTACCCACTATATCAGCAAACTCTATTGTCCCTACCCTCAAAATAGATCTTGGCTTGGGGCATTTCTCACTTCCTCCATTGCTCCACTCTAGCTCAAAATCACCATTACCTCCTTGACTAGACCAAGGCAACAGCCCTAAACTGGTCTTCTTGTTTGATTTGTGTCCAGCTCAGAGCTAGTCTTTATATAGCAGCTGGGTTAAACCTCTTTAATATAAGCAAGGCCATATTCCTCTTTCATAGAAACCTTAGTAGATTCCTATTTCAGGTGTTCTTAGTACAACTTGGAAAACCCTGCAAGGTCTGGCCCTATTTCTGGAAACTTTTCTCCTGTCACACCGCTGATACTCTGTTGCACACCCTAGCCATCAAGCTGCTCTTGCCCCAGGATCTTTGCACTTGTGGATCCCCTGCCCAGATGGGCTTTCCACAGGTGCCCACGTAATTCACTCAGTTTATTCAGGTCTCTGTTCACAGGTCATCTCCTCACAGAGGCTTCTCTGGTTACCTACTGTAAAGTAGGCATTCTCCGTTCCCTTTAACAGGCTTTATGCACTTATCACTACCCAACAAATACATCTTTTAAGAACATTTGTTTTCCCCATTAGGTTGTAAACTCCAAGAGAGCAGGGATTTTGTTTTTTGGAGTATTTCTACCAGCTAGGACTTAGTAAATGGCCAGTAAATATTTGTTTAATGGATGAATGATTTATAAACAAAAGGGGATTTATATTTCTTTAAATCTGAAATTTACTATTTCATCAACATTTACTTATTATCAGCTATGTACTGGAGCAGCCTAAATGAAAATATGAAACATTTAAGAAAAGGAACAACTAGGGAACCATAGGATTATAATAGGATATCCAAGCAGCTTTTGCTTAAGATCGTACTTGGTGGTATAGAGGATATAGTCTTTAGAAGTTTCTTTCCCTCTAGCTGTAAATTATCTTTCTTATGACATTGTCTATGCTAAACTTGAGGGCTGACAAAAATTGTTTGATTCTTACAAATTATTTAGTAGCTGACTGATTTTGTAACTCTCCAGTTAACAGTGTGGTCTTAATCTTGCGTGATTCTTTTCAGAAATAAAATTTTTTAGGTCTTATAGTATCTAGAAGTTTTCAATCTTAAAGTGAATTTCAGCTCTAGATCTTTTTGACAAAGGTTCAAACTCTCAGTTCCAAATATCAGAGAAATATGTTGAATTTAAATGGCTAAGTGAGGGACTTCCCTGGTGGTGCTGTGGTTAAGAATCCGCCTGCCAGTGCAGGGGACACGGGTTCGAGCCCTGGTCCGGGAAGATCCCACATGCCATGGAGCAACTAAGCCTTGTGCACCACAACTACTGAGCCCGTGCTCTAGAGCCCGCGAGCCACAACTACTGAGCCCGTGTGCCACAACTACTGAAGCCCGCGTGCCTAGAGCCCATGCTCTGCGACAGGAGAAGCCCCCGCAATGAGAACCCTGCACACCACAACGAAGAGTAGCCCCCGCTTGCCGCTACTAGAGAAAGGCTGTGCACAGTAACGAAGACCCAGCGCAGCCAAAAATAATAAAATGCATAAACTTATAAAAATAAATAAATAAATGAATGAATGAATTGCTAAGTGAAAAACAAACGTTGCAAACACCAGAACGCTCTTCGGGATCATTAGGAAACCCAGCATGCCTTAGTGCATAAAACTCCCAAAACACTGGTCATAAGCCTTAAGAGTACTGTTATTTAAGATCAAGAATTTTGCATGTCATCCTTTGCCAGTTTGAACTTAAGAGAGTGGGAAAATGATAGTGACATACTGGGCTGACAAGGAGGCAGTAAAATTGTTATCCTCATACATTGCTGGGGGTTTATAAAATGGTTAATCCTTTTAGAAAGCATTTAAAAGTATAAGAACCATCAAAACGTCTATACTTTTGACTCAGTGTTATAATTTTTAGGATCTAATGAAGTAGTCCAAAGTAAGGAACTAGCTGTATATAGAAAGATGTTAATTGTAGAATTATTTCTCCAGTTGGAGAATATTATAGTGTTAAACCTCGAGTAAGTTAATTATCTCTCTGCCTCAATTTTCTTTTCTGTAAAATGGAGATAATAACAGTACCTTTCTCAAGTTGTTGTGAGAAATAAATGAAATTATATGTATATTAAAGTAGTATCTGGCATATATAAAGCATGCAAATTTAGTTGCTACTGCTGTTCTGTTTTATTATTATTGACGAGTAGTTCTCTTATTTCTTGGAGTCTTTTATGTAATTATGCTAGGCATTATGTTGGGTGAATGGGAGATAAGTAAATAAAAGTTGTGGTTCTTGTTTACAGGAAACTTAAAATTCATTTGGTGGTGAATGTAATATATTTATAAATATTTTAATTACAGATCAGTATGTGTTAAATGACACAAGAAAGTTACAAAATGCTGTGTGTTCTAATACAAGGAAGATTGCAGATTGCTTTGGGTTTGTCGCGATGGAGAAGTGACATTTTCACTGAGCTTTGAAGGATAAATAGTATTTTGAAAAGTAAAACTATGAGAGATGGTATTTCATGGGGCACATGAGCAAAGACAGAGATTGGAAAATAGATCATCTATGTGTGTAGTGGAGTAGAATTTGGGATAATAAAGCAGAGGAGAGAGGAAGAGTCCCCATGTTGGAATGGTTTGAATGCCAGGTTGAGTTTTTATTTTATTCATGTGACATTGCTAAGTGATGCCTTTTGTGACCTGATTAGAGCTATGTTTTAGGAAGATTGAATAACTGCAGAATGATTTGCTGGAGGAAGAAGAGATGGGAAGTGGGAAGACTATTTTTTCCTCCCCTCCCTCTCCCCCCTCCTCCCCCCTCCTCCCCCCTCCTCCCCTCCCTTCCCCTCCCCTCCCCTCCCTTCCCCTCCCCTCTCTCCTTCCTTCCTTCCTTCCTTCCTTCCATCAAAAAACATTTGTTGTTCACTCCTGTGCCGTGTTTTATGTTTTATATTGAGGATAGTAAACTTTCTATCATATTTATTGCTTGACCTGTGGTTGTTAGTGGTATTTCAGAACGTAGGTGATGAAGACAAACTAGTGTGGTGTTTGTAGGAATGAAATATTAGATGTCAAATGCGTTACAGAGATGGCATGGCAGGCTTGATGATTTTGTATGTGGGGTAAGGGAGAGGTCCAAGTTAAAGACAACTTTTAGGTTTTAAACTTGAGTGACTTGGGGACTTATTGCACTTCTTGTTCCTAATGCACATTGGGAAATAAAGAGGGTGTGCTAGTGTATGTGGACAAGTGGGATTTTATATTTGATTTATTTAGTTTGCATTGCCAGTGGAAAATTCAGTTGATTCCTTTTAGGAAGCAGTTAGCAGTGGGGAACTGGGACTTGGGGAGTAGGGAATAGGGGTGGCCAGAGGTGTTAAGAATATAGATTTGTAATCATGTCTACAGAAGTGGTAGATAAAGCCTGAAGTGAATGGAACTGTCATGGGAGAATGTGCTCTTAGTGGGGGTGGGTCTGGAGCTGAATACTCTTCATTTTAAAAGAGTCACTTTATTCCTTAGAAGAATTATATATGCCCATTACAAAAAACCTGGTGGTATGGAGGGTATATCCAAAATCTTACTACTCAAAAGTAACTCATTAATATTCAGGAAGATCAAACTAGACTTCTTTTTATACATATTTGTAGGTAGTTAGAAATAATTTTGGAAATTACTATTTATTGAACAGTGTATTTTATTTCATACCATGACTGTCTATAACAATCCAAATCCCTCAGTTGTTTGTTTGTGATATTGAGTTCCTACAACTGTAGCCCTGTATAGGGCTAGGAGGAGGTGCACTCTTGGTATGTTGCAAGAGCTTGCCTTGAGGGGCAGTGATCAAGGGAGGTGACAGGAATGTGACACATGATGGAACTAGTTGGCCTCAGGGTTCCAAGTAGAGCTGTGGTATGGTAGGTTAAAGATGACTGCACATTCTTTGCTGCTCTTTAAAGGAGGCATTTAAATTATACTAAGAAAAACTTTTTTCTGTCACATCATTAAAAACAGTTACTTCTGATAGCACTTAGTGAATTTAAGTGGTATTTCAGGGTTAGTTTGTATTATTAATATTATAAAAGCTAGATTGCTACTATTGTAATTCCTGTCTTTAAGCTATATTGTATAGATATATTTTCAAGAATATATTATTCATATATAGAAAACATAAAATTAAAATCTGTAAAGAAATATTTTATGAACTTAATGGTGTCCAGTTATTTCCACTTGTATCATGCTGTGATATGCTCCCTTCTGAGTAGGGAAGAGTTTGATCTTGTTGACTAGCTATAAATGGGGAGAATGTGCTTACAGTTTAAGAATTAAACAACTTGGTTTAGGTATTGATATTTGATGGGGTTGGTTATCTGAAAGTCAAATCTTAAGATAGTAATCTCAACTAGTGTAACTGGCAAGTGGGACCTGTATCTTTAAAAACTTAAGTTTTATGCCCAGAATTAATTCTACAAACATTTTATGTGCAGGTGATATGTAGGAAATGAAGATTACAAAAAACAGTCCCTGCCCTGGAATTTATATAGTCTGAGAGGTGAGAGAAGAGATTTGTACGAACAAGGTAGAATAATAGTTGCCTGAAAAACTACAAAATGCTGTGGGGTCTCCAAGAGGGAAAAATCTATTTTAAAAAAAATTGTGTGTGTATGTCTTGTAAGTTTTTGGGGAAAAAATTTCAGGAACAGTGGCATTTGAGTTGGTTTTAGAGAGATGGCTTGGTGTCAGCAGATTGAGGCTAGTTTGATGGATTAATGTGAGAACAACACAGGTGGAATACTATGGAACGTGTTTGGAAAATGGCCAGTAGTGTGTGTTGGCAGTAATGTGGGGAATGAGGAGGATTACTTGGAGATGATGTTAAGGCTAATATGCTGAGGAGTTTGTACTCTATTTTGTAGGCGTTTGAAAACACTTGGAGGTATTTTATTTGAGCAGGAACTGATATCATTCAATTTGTATTTTAGGAAGGTTTCCTAGATGGACTAAGAGATATTTAATGGTAGGTAGGAGCATGAACTGTGGAGCCTTCAGTGCCGGGACACCTCCTGGCTCTGTCACTCTTGGTAATCTGATCAATCACGGGTTTACTCATCTGCAAAGTGGTGGTAATGATAGTACTTAGAGAGCTGTTGTGATGAATAAATGACATTATGCAGTGGAGTGCTTACTACAGGTCTTAACACAGAGTAAATGCTCACAAAAAATATTTGCTACAGAAGAATATGATTTTGGAAAAGGGCAAAAGCTAGAGGTAGAAAGATCACACAGGAAAGAGGAAAGTCAGTCTGTACTAACCAACAAGGTACATAATATGCCGGGGCTTTTAAAAATTATGGAGATAACATTTTATTGCACTATTGAAAAGTCTTAATTGTGTTTGTTAGGTATATGTGTGCATGTGTTTAAAATAAGTTCTCTGAAAAGGCAGCTGGTTATATTAAATCTCGCCTGTCTTTGTATCAGAGTGATCATAAGCCTGCATGAACGCACGGGTTAGTGACTTTTGTAGATACGTGGTGTTGGCGGAACAGGAGATGATTAGTAAACCCAGCTGCTTGGGAAGTCATTGATTGAAGAAAGACCATCGCTGAAGTTTTCACTCAGTGCTTCCTCACTGTGCAGCTTTTTTTCTTACTGGGTCATGAGAAATGAGAAGAGGGTGGAAAAGAAAGGACATGAAAGGGCAAAGGCTGCATTACTTGGCTTTGTTGTTAGGAGTTATTCCTGAGAGGGTATAAAAGTTAGAAGGAAGAATACTTTAACATAAAGGTGCTCTGTGTCCTCCAAGGGACTGTGAATAAATTCCGTGATTGTTTGGCCTTAAGATGAGAGATTCAGGGTGAATTGATTTTACCTAAGCTTATGGGAAGAGTTAGGATTAGTCAGAACTGTGATTGAGAAAATTGAAAATTACCTTGAAACATCAAAGTCTTTGGGGTCAAATGTGACTCTGCTTTTTCTCCAGCTCTTACCCACTATATCAGCAAACTCTATTGTCCCTACCCTCAAAATAGATCTTGGCTTGGGGCATTTCTCACTTCCTCCATTGCTCCACTCTAGCTCAAAATCACCATTACCTCCTTGACTAGACCAAGGCAACAGCCCTAAACTGGTCTTCTTGTTTGATTTGTGTCCAGCTCAGAGCTAGTCTTTATATAGCAGCTGGGTTAAACCTCTTTAATATAAGCAAGGCCATATTCCTCTTTCATAGAAACCTTAGTAGATTCCTATTTCAGGTGTTCTTAGTACAACTTGGAAAACCCTGCAAGGTCTGGCCCTATTTCTGGAAACTTTTCTCCTGTCACACCGCTGATACTCTGTTGCACACCCTAGCCATCAAGCTGCTCTTGCCCCAGGATCTTTGCACTTGTGGATCCCCTGCCCAGATGGGCTTTCCACAGGTGCCCACGTAATTCACTCAGTTTATTCAGGTCTCTGTTCACAGGTCATCTCCTCACAGAGGCTTCTCTGGTTACCTACTGTAAAGTAGGCATTCTCCGTTCCCTTTAACAGGCTTTATGCACTTATCACTACCCAACAAATACATCTTTTAAGAACATTTGTTTTCCCCATTAGGTTGTAAACTCCAAGAGAGCAGGGATTTTGTTTTTTGGAGTATTTCTACCAGCTAGGACTTAGTAAATGGCCAGTAAATATTTGTTTAATGGATGAATGATTTATAAACAAAAGGGGATTTATATTTCTTTAAATCTGAAATTTACTATTTCATCAACATTTACTTATTATCAGCTATGTACTGGAGCAGCCTAAATGAAAATATGAAACATTTAAGAAAAGGAACAACTAGGGAACCATAGGATTATAATAGGATATCCAAGCAGCTTTTGCTTAAGATCGTACTTGGTGGTATAGAGGATATAGTCTTTAGAAGTTTCTTTCCCTCTAGCTGTAAATTATCTTTCTTATGACATTGTCTATGCTAAACTTGAGGGCTGACAAAAATTGTTTGATTCTTACAAATTATTTAGTAGCTGACTGATTTTGTAACTCTCCAGTTAACAGTGTGGTCTTAATCTTGCGTGATTCTTTTCAGAAATAAAATTTTTTAGGTCTTATAGTATCTAGAAGTTTTCAATCTTAAAGTGAATTTCAGCTCTAGATCTTTTTGACAAAGGTTCAAACTCTCAGTTCCAAATATCAGAGAAATATGTTGAATTTAAATGGCTAAGTGAGGGACTTCCCTGGTGGTGCTGTGGTTAAGAATCCGCCTGCCAGTGCAGGGGACACGGGTTCGAGCCCTGGTCCGGGAAGATCCCACATGCCATGGAGCAACTAAGCCTTGTGCACCACAACTACTGAGCCCGTGCTCTAGAGCCCGCGAGCCACAACTACTGAGCCCGTGTGCCACAACTACTGAAGCCCGCGTGCCTAGAGCCCATGCTCTGCGACAGGAGAAGCCCCCGCAATGAGAACCCTGCACACCACAACGAAGAGTAGCCCCCGCTTGCCGCTACTAGAGAAAGGCTGTGCACAGTAACGAAGACCCAGCGCAGCCAAAAATAATAAAATGCATAAACTTATAAAAATAAATAAATAAATGAATGAATGAATTGCTAAGTGAAAAACAAACGTTGCAAACACCAGAACGCTCTTCGGGATCATTAGGAAACCCAGCATGCCTTAGTGCATAAAACTAATGTAAGTCATACTTAAATTTGAATTCTTTCTTACTAGTATTATAATTTTGCACAAGTTTTTTAACCTTTCTTGAGCCTGTTTATCTAATGAGTAAAATGGGTATAAAATTATCTAGCTACCGTACAGGGTTGATGTATGAATTAAGAAGATATTTGTATCATATAGTTTGTACATAATAAATGGTAGATAATACTATATAATAGTATATGCATGGGTTGCTGTGGGTGCATATGTTTTTGTATTTTGATAGTTGTGATGTTTCTAATTTTCCAGAGGTATTCGACAGTATTAACTAACATATTTTAAATCTATCCAGTTGTTATGAAATCCAGTCAATTTGTTTTACTCTTTTTATTTTAAAAAGCAGGTGTATTTTGAATTAATGAGTTATTTAAAATAGTATTAGATAGGGAGGGTGGGAGAGAGATGCAAGAGGGAGTAGATATGGGGATATAGGTACATGTATAGCTGATTCACTTTTTTATACAGCAGAAACTAACACACCATTGTAAAGCAATTATACTCCAATATAAATGTTAAAGAAAAATAAAAAATAATATAGTATTGGAAGTTATGAACATGAGAAAGTGGCAGAATTTCTGCTTTTAGAGATTAAAACATATCTAGGATCAATATTTTTGAAGCTCTGTAACTGTTTTTTTTTTTTTAGTATATGGTCTTAGTTGCGGCAGGCAGGCTCCTTAGTTGCGGCATGTGGGCTTCTTAGTTGCGGCTCGGGCTCCTTAGTTGCAGCTGATGGGCTCCTTAGTTGCAGCATGCAAACTCTTAGTTGCGGCATGCATGTGGGATCCCTGACCAGGGATCGAACCCAGGCCCCCTGCGTTGGGAGTGCGGAGTCTTAACCACTATCACCAGGGAAGTCCCTGTAACTGCGTTTTAAAATTATACTGTGAAGGGGCAGTTGGCAGAAGAGATCATGCTCCCAGGCCGCCGGCTTGCTTTCTGCTTGGAGTTCTTGCGGCCTGTGATTCGGCCTCTGTTCTCCACCCGGGGTCCATTTGTCGGGCATCCCGGTTGCCCTCTCTCACCCGGCTGGGGCACAGCAAGGAGGCCCCATCTTCCGACGGCGTCCTATGGAGTAGGGTCCTGGACCATTGTCCTGAAGAGCGAGATTGAGCTTGGCCTCCTCCCCCTCCCCTCTCCCTCCCTTCCTCCTTTCTTCCACCGCAACGTGGCTAACCACAGCCCTGCGCTGAGCCGCAGCCCCAGGCGGCCCGGCAGCAGCAGCAGTGCAGCGCGGAGGCGCCACCGAGCCGGCAGCCTCAGGCAAGCAGGGCAGTGTGCTGCCGCTGTGGAGCCACAGAAAGACTGTGGATCTCAACCCCATGATCGGACCAATATCCTGTCGTCGCCTTACTTCAAAGTGCAGCTCTACGAGCTCAAGACCTACCATGAGGTGGTGGACAAGATCTACTTTAAGATCACACATGCTGAACCATGGGCGAAAGGAAGCAGGAAGACAGCTGGCCAAACAGGGATGTGCGGAGGGGTTCTAGGCGTTAGGACAGAAGGAATTGTTTCTGCAGCTTTTTGCCTGTTATACAAATTATTTACTCTGAAGTTTGAAGTTAACTCGCAAGCAAGTGATGGGTCTTATAACACACACAGACTCTCCATATATTAGAGCCCTTGGATTTATGTATATAAGGTACACACAGCCCCCTACAGATCCATGGGACTGGTTTGAATCCTTCCTTGATGCTGAAGAGGACCTAGATGTGAAGGCTGGTGGAGGCTGTGTAATGACCACTGGAGAAATGCTATGGTCTTTTCTCACAAAACTGGAGTGGTGTTCTACCTTGTTTCCAAGAATTCCGGTTCCAGGTCAGAAGAATATTGATCAACAGATTAAAATGTGGCCAAGAAAAATCAAGAAAGATGGAAAGGAAGGCGCTGAGGAAAGAGACATGTTGAACGCAGGCGTTCAGAGTCTCCAAGGAGATCACTGAGTCCACAGAGGTCCCCAAGAAGATCCAGAAGTAGAAGCCATCATTGGGAGGGCCATGGGTCTTCTAGTTTTGACCGAGAATTAGAAAGAGAGAAAGAATGCTGGCGACCAGAGCGTGAAGCCAAAGAAAGGGAAAAAGAAAGGCGAAGATCCCGAAATATTGATCAGGGGTTAGAAGGCAGGCATAGCAGGAGTAGGGAAAGACATAGAAGCCGTAGTTGAAGTTGTGATAGGAAAGGGGCTAGAAGGGACAGGGATCGGGAAAGAGAGAAAGAAAATGAGAGAGGTAGAAGATGAGATTGTGACTATGATAAGGAAAGAGGTAATGACTGAGAAAAGGAGAGGTCAAGAGAACGGTCCAAGGAACGGAGAAGTAGGGGTGAGGTAGAAGAAAAGAAATATAAAGAAGACAAAGATGATAGGCAGCATAGAGATGACAAAAAAGATTCCAAGAAAGAAAGCATAGGAGTAGAAGTAGAAACGTGGGGAAACGAAGTAGAAGCAGTAGCAAAGAGAAATCAAGTAAACATAAAAATGAAAATAAAGAAAAATCAAGTCAAAGGAGTAGAAGTGGCAGTCAAGGAAGAACTGACAGTGTTGAAAAATCAAGAAAACGGGAACATAGCCCCAGCAAAGAAAAATCTAGGAAGCGTAGCAGAAGCAAAGAACATTCCCACAAACGAGATCACAGTGATAGTAAGGACCAGTCTGACAAACATGATCGCCAAAGGAGCCAAAGTATAGAACCAGAGAGCCAAGAAAGACAACATAAAAGTGAAGAGGAGAGTGTGTGAACATTTTTTGTAAAAGTGGATCACACTGAATCCTATAAATGTTGGATTAAATCTGCTTTTTTTTTTTTTCCTCCCAAGATGAGATGGTGCAGTAGTTACACACTCTTCAAGCTCCCTGTAGGCTGCATTTTCATTTCCTCTTTTGTGTAGGGAAGTGCTTTTGTAATCCCATTTACTGCATTGATGTTTTCACCCAACTGTTGAGTTTGATACATGATGCACAGATTATTCTTGCATTTTATTGTTTAATTGTTTTTGAGATGTACAGTCTCTACATATGTCCTGAAAATGTTTTAATTCCTTTGGCATGGTTGCCATGTTGGTTAAATTTGTATAAGGCCATAAACTGCCACTAATTCTATTTTTGTTTTGTAGGTGTGGGACTATGGTTTGTGTACAGAAGTTAGCATGGCTGTGCTTTTCATAATAGAATGCTAAAAACTTTGAAAATGGATCTTGGATGTCTATTATAGGAGAATTACATGCTTTCAGTGTACATGAAGGCAGCAGTTGTAGGATTCACATTCTTGTCCCCTGTATATTATCTTGGAAAGCTCTTGTTAATATGTCAAACCTAATATTCTCCACAGTTAACTTTAGAGAGAATTTAGGAGAAGTTCGTTTCTGATGCAAAGGTTTCAGTTAGGCTGTGATTTGATCAAAAGTCCGTTGAGCATTCTACCTCAAAGGGACACTGTTAGTATGACTAAAATTTATTCACTAAGTTTTCCTTTTTTATTTGAAAAAATACATGACATGTAATCCTTTTCTTGAATTTTTCAGATTTTAAAGTACTATATAGAAGGAGAAATTAATGTCTAAAGCCTAACATTCTTGCAGGAACCCTATACTAATGTGAAATTGGGAGAGGGTGGGGCAGATGAGTAGAGAAATAGATGTAAGCCTCAAGCTTCCAAAGCATTTTTATAAATGGAAAATACTTAAATTATGAAACAGCTTGATATAGTGTCCTTTTTTTAAATTGAAAACTTTTTTTATTGATAATGAAGATTGCTGTTTGAGGTTTTAAACTTAATCTAGAACAGAGAAGTATTTAAAGTAATGCTGTGCTGCATTATTTAAGATTATCAGCAAATTATTTGATAGATTATTCTTATGACTTGTATTCTGATTACAGAGAAGGATCATGAGTGTGGAATAAATACTGGATTAAATCCTTAAAAAAAATAAAATTATACTATGGATGTACCTGGTCATGTCATTGATGTTAGTGTAGGACCAGTGCACAGTATGGCTCAGTAAAATAAAATTACATATTGAAGTTTTCAAGTAGCAGATTCCAGCTTTATTAGATAATCTTTTGATGCTTCTGCAAGCTTTTTATGGTTAACATTTTGGGGTGTAGTTTTATTCCTTAGATGCTTTTTTAGTCTTCCATCTCTCAGGTGAGATAATTAGCTTCATTCCATGAAATACGGATTTTAATGAACTTATAGGCAACAATAAGAAAAACATTATTTCTCCTGAGTCCTCTGAATATGAATTAAGAAGGCAATAAGATGTACATAATAGATTTATAATAACAGTGCTGCAGTAATGACTGATTTTAAAAAATCCAGTTGTATACAGTTCATTTGATATAACAGTTATGGCAGTATTCTGGTCATTACCTATAGAATATATTTGACTTAGAAACTCCCTCTGAGTCTTCATACGCTACCCCCCTCTCCTCTCCAGCTGTGTAGAGAAATATAAAAATATATGGTTAAGCAGAGTCAGTGGGTGAGAAAATGGAATAGACACTCAGGAATTAGGCAGTTAACTTGAAAGTTGCCTTAGAATAAGCTGAATGTGCTGTGTAGGAATTTTGCAAATTGTCATTAAGATTTGTGCAAATATAAATGCAAATGCTGGGTTCTTCTGATAGTTTGCTCTTTCACGTACTGTACATGGGTGTATACTGCTGGAGGCTACTGCAACAGAAGTAACGTTTGACCTATAGTCTTGTACAAAAATATAGAGAATTGGAGAGTAGTAGCAGGAAAAGCAGTCCAGCAGGGAGCAACCAGTGTTTGCTTAGAAGAAGTCATTCAACAAAACTTGGCTAGAAAACAGGTTACAACTGCAACCTGCCTGCTTTATCTGTGTGAAATGATTTATCATTCTTTTATTTGATGTCTGCATATACAAATATAAAGGTGGTCGGTCACCAGTGGTCACCTATTCTACATAGCAACTCACACATTGTGTGTGAATGTCAGCAGTTATTCACCAGGCAGCGGCATGAAAAGGCTGGACTCAAACGTGTCATCTTTAAAGGAACCTCAGGTAGTAAGCATGGAAACCTTGTCCATTATAGCAAATCGGCGAAAGGTTATATTATTTTTTTCAATTTGTGCATTAATACCTGCTGAATATTACATACACTGTACTGTCAAGTACAATAAATAAATATGTCATCACCATTTAGTGGTAATTCAAACCTAGCAAGAATTGATAACCAAAATCAGGAATATTTTGAAATACACCAGCCATTTTAGTTGATCTGTTATCTTAACTGCTTTCAAATTAAATGCAAATTTCTGGGAAAAAAAAAAGAATAGGGATCTTGTAAGTAGAACCCTATTTTATTATTTGTATACATTTTTACTGAACTGGAATAAAACCAGCGATGGTAGGTTAGTAAGTCACAAACACTCTGTCGAGGTACAGCTGATGTCAGATGTGAGTTAAGTAGCTCTAAATGTCTTTGAAATTTCATATCTGTCTTATAAATCCACATGACTTTTACAATGCCCACACCATAATATATTTAAATTTATATAAATATAACAATGTTTAAAATTACTCCTCCCCCGAAGATGTGCTGTTTTAACTTTTTGTATTCCTTGGCACTTGTTATAGTACTTCCATTTTGAAAAGTAATGTGAAGATGGTAGGTTTTTGATTTAATTATCTGTTTTAAAATTTATTAGTTTGAAATGTCCCACATGAGGAAGTACAATCACCATTTCACTTTTTTTTTTTTTGCGGTACGTGGACCACTAACTGTTGTGGCCTCTCCCGTTGCGGAGCACAGGCTCCGGATGCGCAGGCCCAGCGGCCATGGCTCACGGGCCCAGCCGCTCCGTGGCATGTGGGATCTTCCCGGACCGGGGCACGAACCCGTGTCCACTACATCGGCAGGCGGACTCTCAACCACTGCGCCACCAGGGAAGCCCCCATTTCACTTTTGAAGTCTGTGGTTGGGTGTACAGGCAGGTACAGGTCATTTTAGATAAAAATACTCTTATCTAACACTAAAGAAAACCCCCACAATTCTTATCAAAAAAGCAAATAAGGCCAGTTTTTAATTTCCAGTTAGAAAGGTGAACTGTCTTACTAGTGATTCAAAAAATGGACATGAATTGATACTGGTTGTTGGTACACTTTTGGTAATAATAGATATAAATCTTTTTCAAGCAGAAGAAAATGTAAATAAAAGGAGAAATAAGCCAATCTTATCTATATGTAGGTAAGATATATAGCAGTCAGGGAACTTCCCTGGTGGCCCAGTGGCTAAGACTCTGCAGTCCCAGTGCAGGGGGCCTGGGTTTGATCCCTGATCAGGGAACTAGATCCCGCATGCTGCAACTAAAGATCCCATGTGCCGCAACTGAGACCCGGTGCAGCCAAATAAATAAATTAATAAATACTAAAAAAAAAGATATATAGCATTCAGAACATGAAAAGAGTTGTTAAATAAAGCTTCAAATAAGATCTGTCAGAACCACTGAACAGTGCACTCTTTGTGAACGATATTTTCATCATCCGGATTGCAAGTGTACACAGTTAAGATAAGAATAACTATCTTGGAGTAGTTTCTCTTTGAAAAATGCCAGTGCTCTTCAGAATGTATTTGTTTTCCATTATAGTCTTCTTTTATGATTTTAAAATTTTAGAATTTATTTTTTGAATAATAAATACATTCAGATGTTCAAAATTCAAAGGAAATAGAGTTTATGATATTCACTCCTTGTGTCTCCATCTAGAGATATTTTAAGCATCTGCAAGTATGAGTATAGTTATTTTACATGTATATGTTTTTCTTCTCCCTCCTTTAAGCAGAAATTCTAACCTATTGTATGTATTGTTCTGTACCTTGAAAACATTTTTTTTTCTTTTACATAATTCTGTATCATTATGTAAAGTGTCTCCCTCATGGTTCTTTTCTTAGGACTGCCTGGTATTTTCTTGAATGGCTGTATCCCATTTTTTTTAACCAGTGCCTGTTGTTATACTTTCACATTGTTGCCTTATTGTCTTGACTCCATAAATATTTTAGTGTTGAGAATCATTTGTTTCGTACTTTCAGGTAGAAATGTTTCGGAGTTATGAAAAGAATAAAGACCGCTGGGAGCTGGGTGAGGAAGGGCAGTCCTCAGCTAGTTTTTGATTGTTAAAGAGTTCATTTAAGGACTTTTTAATCTGCTTTCATTCATGTCTGTACATAAATGATAGCATTCTACAAAAAGGGCTTAAAAAAACATGAACAGCCCCAGGCAACATTCAGGCATCCACTGGGAGAACCTTGTGTCATAGAGCCAGAGATCCGGGTTTTTATTTCCATTGAATTGGGACTGTGGGCAAAGCCCGAAATTCTGAACTGATTATATCTTTTTTACTTTACTTTCTTTATATTGTTTTGTAATAATAATAATAATAATAAACCCCTAGTTGTAAACAGTTTAGGCAGTGGTTCCTATATTCATTCTCTTGCTTTCCTTTTAATATAGTTTTATTGCATCTGTATATTCCTAAGAATATTTTATTTTTAAAAAACTAGTTTTATGGGCTTCCCTGGTGGCACAGTGGTTGAGAATCCGCCTGCCGATGCAGGGGACGCGGGTTCGTGCCCCGGTCCGGGAGGATCCCACCTGCCGCCGGGCGGCTATTGCATCTGTATATTCCTAAGAATATTTTATTTTTAAAAAACTAGTTTTATGGGCTTCCCTGGTGGCACAGTGGTTGAGAATCCGCCTGCCGATGCAGGGGACGCGGGTTCGTGCCCCGGTCCGGGAGGATCCCACATGCCGCGGAGCGGCTGGGCCCGTGAGCCATAGCCGCTGAGCCTGTGTGTCCGGAGCCTGCGCTCCGCAACGGGAGAGGCCACAACAGTGAGAGGCCCGCATACCGGGAAAAAGCAAAACAAAACAAAACAAAAAAAAAACTAGTTTTAAATTTTATAAAAAGATTATGATGCTCTGTCTAATCTCTAGAATTTCTTCCACTTAATATTATATTGCTAAAATTCATCTATATTATTGTCACTAAAATGTATCCATCTTATAATGTACGTATATCTCATTCTATGATTATGACTACAATTTATCCAGTTTTGTTTGTGGACATTTGAGTTGTTTCCCAGATTTTGTTATTGTGAACAGTGCTTCTAAGAATATTTTTGTACTTGTTTTCTGTTGTACTTGTGCAAGAGTTTCTCTTAGGTATAGAAACTAGGTAGGTGTATAGCTAGGAAATTAGGAAATCCTCAGGTATGTACCTAGGACATTAGTTGCTAGGCATATGTGAATGTTCCACTTCAGGAAGTAATGCCAGACTGTTTACCAAAGTGCTTGTACTGCATGCAACAATTAAGTTCCTATTTCTGAGTTGTGTGTACAAATTGGGTTCCTGCTCTCAACGGGAATTATATTCTAGTTAAATAAATACAAGAAGATAATTTCAGAATTGGTGCAGTGTTATGCAAAGGATAGATAGTGTTGGGAGCTGGGCGATGGATGGTCTTTAGCCAGTTTCTAATCATTAGGAGCAAAGAGGGATGGCAGGTGATTAGGAGGGTTTGTTTTAGTTACGGAAGGCCTGGGGTGGGGTGGTCATTTGAGGTGCGACCTGGATGAGGAGGCAGCTGGGTCCAAATCAGGGACCCCAGGAGTAGAGAGCACAGAGGCACTGGGGAAGGAACGAAGTGCAAAAAAGCTACTCTGGTTGGAAAGCAGTGGACCAGGAGGGAAGTGAGAGGGCAGCAGGGCCGGAGCGTGACAGGGCGGTGAAGAGCCATTAGAAATTTAAATAGGTGGGTGATGTGAACTTATTTAGATCAAAAAATATATATTTATTTATATTTATTTTGGCTGCTCCGGGTCTTAGTTGTGGCACGCTGGATCTTTTAGTTGCGGCATGCAGACTTCTTGATTGCGGCATGCGAACTCTTAGTTGTGGAATGCATGTGGGATCTAGTTCCCCGACCAGGGATCAGACCTGGACCCCCTGCATTGGGAGTGTGGAGTCTTACCCACTGGACCACCAGGGAAGTCCCGCTTATTTATATTTTGAAAATACTCTCACTACCATTTTGGTAATAAATATCAGATCATGATGTGCAGGAATGGAAAAAGGGAGATGGATTAGAAGCAACTGCTAGTCCAGTTGAAAGATGATGATAGCTTAGACTAAGGTAGCAGTGTAGAGGAGAGAAATAGTGAGATTCAGGTTATGTCTTACAGATAAAGTGACAGTATTTGCTGATAAATTAGTTTTGGATTTTTAGGGAGATAATAAGCTTTTAATTTCTAAAACATGGTCTTTAAAACCAGTATGTTATTAATTTAGAAGCTTTGTCTCTGCTCTAAATAATGTACTCAATGATTTTAGTAGAGTTAATTGATTTTCACTCATCACTTGAATCTGTTTTCTGGGATGTTGCAAATGTTTGCTGCACAGATGTTAAAACTGGTTCCTGGGTCTAGCTCCAGACCTTTCCTGTACACTTCTATCACTGCAGTCCCTTTTCTGGCCTCTATCTGGGGACATCTGTCCTTGTTCCACCAGCCATTTCTTGTTGTTTGTTCTGCATTCTTTAAAAAAATTTTTTTTAATTTTTGTCTGTGTTGGGTCTTCGTTGCTGCGCTCAGGCTTTCTCTAGTTGCATCGAGCGGGGGCTGCTCTTTGTTCCGGTGTGTGGGCTTCTCATTGTGGTGGCTTCTCTTGTTGTGGAGCACGGGCTCTAGGCACGCGGGTTTCAGTAGTTGTGGCTTGCGGGCTCTAGAGCGCAGTCTCAGTAGTTGTGGCTCATGGGCTCAGTTGCTCCGCAGCATGTGGATCTTCCCAGACCAGGGCTTGAACCCATGTCCCCTGCATTGGCAGGTGGATTCTTAACCACTGTGCCACCAGGGAAGCCCCTGTTCTGCATTCTTGCTGTCACACTTACTTTGCCAGGAATGTGCAGAAGCTGCATCATTTGGATTAGGGCCATGACATCCAAACCTGAAACTGGGTGGTAGGTTGGGTCAGAACAGCCTGAGGCCTTGGAGGTTTGGACTGAGGAAAGTAGTTCAGTCTTAACTGTCAGAATTTCTGCAGAATCCAATTACTTTTGTTTCTGTGAAATTAGAATTGATAAGATACAGTTGATTCATAAATTGATGTTAGGTTCAAACACATCTTTTAATATAGCCTTTACATTTTAATCAGATTAATTTTTGTAAATCACATCATGTTGTACTTACGCTCAGAAACTCTGTAATTGTTTGTGACTGGAGACTCTGTACTCCAATAATATCACTTATTCCTGCTTCTCTTTTTATATAACCACCACCCAGGGCTGGTTTTCTCTTATTTGAAGACCAAGTTCAATGGTACTTTTTACCCACACACCTGCATTTGTGTCCATGGTGCCCTGTCACTTTACCAGTCCTTTAATTCCAGCTGATAACAGCAAAAGTGGTACAGACCTACTTTTGCTACAGATGATGGAAGTTTCAGAATAGGTTATATATATCTACACATATAACATCTAAGGGTAGGGGCTCAAGCAAGAGCTCGGGGAGGGGCACAGGAAATGTGGACTGAGATTCTACAGAGCAAGGAAAGTCATGGCAGGTACCATGTTGGGTAGCTAGTTGAATCGGTAGGGGAATGTCTGGAAGGGGAGATTGTATTGGTGTCTGGTGGCTGCTGTAACAAATGACCACAAACCTGGTGGCTTAGAGCTGCAGAAATTTATTCCCTCACGGTTCTAGAGGGCAGAAGTCTGAAATCAAGGTGGCAACAGGGCCACACTCCCTCCACAGGTTGTAGGATCCTTTAGCTCTTCCAGATTTTGGTAGCTCCAGGCTTCCTTGGCTTGTGGCCATGTCACTCTTGTCACTGCCTCCATCTTTACATGGTCTTCTCCTTTGTGTCTTAATCTCCTCTTCTGTCTCAGAAGGATACTTACACAACAGGATTTAGGGCCCACTGGAAATACAGGATGATTTCATCTCAAGATCTTTAACTTCAAAGGTCTTTTTTCTAAATGATGCAGCATTCACTGCGTGTGAATATTAGGACATGAACATATCTTTTTGGGGACCACCATTCAACCCACTACAGTGATCAAAACCTGTGAAGTCCTACTTTAAACCTAGAAAATTAAGGTAATGATCAAGTAGGAAATCAAAGATAGAAACAACTACCTTTGGGTTTTGTTTGTTTGTTTTTCCTAGAGCACAGTTATCCTGACAGAGTCTCTCCTTTAAAGAAGCATAAAGTTCATTTGCTGAGTAGGTCTCCGCATTCCACTCTGGAGAGGTGGTTTAGTTTGTATAAAAATGGCCAGATTCGTTCAGGTAGAAGATTAAAAATAAATATTTTTCTTTTTTGAACAGCTAGTATGGAGATCTTTGGGAAGAATTTCCTAGAATGCTGTATATGTATATATATGTATATACATATTATATATTTATCATTCTTTCTGCAGATATTTCAATTATATTTATTTTTCTCCACTTTGTAAAAGGTTTCAAAGCATAAAGTACAGAGAATCACAGCACTTATGTGCCCATCATCGAAACTTAATAAAATTTTGCATTTTGCCATATTTTCTTTGGATATATATTTTAAAGAAGAATATTGTAGATATAGTAGGCTATTCATCTTACATATGTATTTTATAATCTTAAAATTATTCGGCACAATGCTTTGACTACATTTTTGGGTTTAGTTATTCATAATTCATATTTTGTACTATGTGTTATTAGTGTTGTCAGCAGGACTTTTTTTTTTTTTTTTTTGTGGTACGCGGGCCTCTCACTGTTGGTGGCCTCTCCCGTTGCGGAGCACAGGCTCCGGACGCGCAGGCTCAGCGGCCATGGCTTACGGGCCCAGCTGCTCCGCGGCATGTGGGATCTTCCTGGACCAGGGCTTGAACCCGTGTCCCCTGCATTGCCAGGTGGATTCTTAACTACTGCGCCACCAGGGAAGCCCCCTCATCATTTTTTGATAGTCATGCAGCTATATGAAGATACAGTTCATTTTAACTATTGTGTATATTTTCACTGTGTGAGTATTCCACAATTACTTCATCCGTTATCTCAGAGATATTTAGATTATTGCAAATTTTTTGCTGACTCTGGTGCATGGAACAGTCTTGAACGTTTACTTGTGCGTGAGTTTGTTATGGTGTCCTAAAAGAGTTGCTGTGTTGAAGAGCATGTGTAGCCTTAGGTTTAGTAGGTTTAAACAAATTGATCTCTAAAGGGGTTGTACCCATTTGTACTCAGAGCAATCATGTATTAGAATTCCTGTTGTTTGTATTCACTGCCAAGAATAAGTTAGTTCAAATGTCTTTTTATTATGGACATTTTCAAATATGTACAAAAGTAGAGAGTAAGTATAATGAATTCCCACGGACCCTTCACCTAGCTTCAACAGTCTTTAATATATGACCAATTTTGCTTTATCCGCAAAGCTGCTCCCACCACCCAGGATTGTTTGGAAGCAAATCTCTGCCGTCGTATCATTTCATCAGTAACTATTTTCATACACAATGCCTGTCTTCAGAAGATAAGGACTCTTTTTAGTAGCATTGGTATTTATTTAGCATATATCTTTTTAGATTGAAGTATAACTTTTATATAGTAAAATGCATGTCTTAGGTGTACAGTTCTCTGTTTTGATAAATGGATATGTTTGAGTAATTCATAGCCCAGTCCAGAGCAAGTCCATCCCTCCAGCTGGAAGAGATGTGTGCAGATCTGACCTCAGTGAGGGAGACAAGTAAAGGAAGGTGGGTAGGAAAAGCCCCAGACTGTGGCATAGTTTTCAGAGTTTTGGCAAAGCCAGTGGGGAACCATTGAGCCAAAGTTACCTGTCAGGGGAGCCACATGGTTCCCAGGGACAGGCTTGCCTTTATATCCCTGTGGCACTCAGTCCTTGTCTGGGGGCAGCCCGTGAGAAGACTGGTGGACAGAACTCCAAAGACAGCCCCCAGGATTCCTGTCCCTTGGCTGTTCTGTCAAACACTGATCTAGGTACTGTTGTGAAGGGATTTTTACAGATGTAATTAAAGTCCAAGTCAGTTGACTTTAAGTTATGGAAATGACATAGGCCCTTTAAAAGAGAGTTTTCTCAGGTTGGTGACAGGAGGGGAAGTCAGAGAGAATTGAAGGCAGGAAGGATTAGGTGTGCTGGTGCCGGCCCAGAGGTAGAAGGTGCACAGGTGAGGAAGAATGTGAGTGTCCTCTGGAAGCTGAGGGTGACCCTTGGCTGACCGCCAGCAAGGAAACAGGAACTTCAGTCCTGCAACTGCAAGGAACTGAATTTGGCCAACAACCTGAATGAGCTTGGGAGCAAATTCTTCCTAGAGCTGACAGCTAAGAGTCAAGCCTGGCTGACACCTTGATTTTGGCCGTGTGAGACCATTTATTAATATTATCACTGATCTCATCAGAAAAGCTATCAAGCTCACAGTGTCTGATACAAATTTTTCCAAAAATCTAACTTTACTTGAAAGTTCAGATTTTATCATTTGCCACAAACACTGACAATTATTTTCCTTGAAGTGAGAGACTTGCTTCATTTCTGAGAAAATTCCTGACAAATATGGTTTGAGTAACCGTAATCGGTTCTTCTTTCAAATAAAAATGTCATTCAGTGAAAATGGAACTAGTTCATCCCTTATTTCAGTCACTCGAGTGATTTCCTCAGACACCTCAGTCTGTTGTGTATTGAAGCCTGAAGTACTTTATGGGTACTTCCCATGTTGTCACACACAATATTAAAAAGATACATCGATTCAAGTGTCACAATTGAATACAATTAATAATTTTTGCTGCTTCAAATGTATTTTAAATGAAAGTAGATTTTGCTTTTTGGAATTGTGAGTGCATGTTAGTGAAGAATATGATAACTTGCTATAGTTTATTACACTGCCTTTGTTCATGGTTACACCAATATTTTTATCTATCTGCTTTTACACCATCATGCAACACAGTGACAAGGCGATAAGTTATTATGAAAATAGTTTTACCGTGCCAGACCCCTGAAAGGATTTTGGGGATTCTTAGCTATACAGGTACACCTTGTTTTATGGTGCTTTGCTTTATTGTGCTTCACAGATAATGGTGTGTTTTCAAATTGAAGGTTTGTGGCATCCCTGTATCGAGCAAGTCTACTGGTACCAGTTTTCCAACAAGATTTGCCCACTTTGTGCTTCTGTGTCGTATTTTGGTAATTCTCACAATATTTCAGACTTATTGTTATGGTGATCCGTGATCAGTGATCTTTGATGTTGCTGTTGCAAAAAGATTATGACTTGCTGAAGGCTCAAACGATGGTTAGCATTTTTTAGCAACAAAATTGATATTAAATTGATCAAATATTAGTTAATTACATTTTTTAAGACATAATGCTATTGTGCTCTCAGTGGACTGCAGTTTAGCATAAACATAACTTTTATATGCACCAGGAAACAAAAAACGTTTGTGTGACTTGCTTTATTGTGAAATTCACTCTACTGCAGTGGTCTGGAACTGAACCCACAATATCTCTGAGGTGTGCCTGTATGTTGAGAAATGCTGCCCTACATCTTTCTGTCTTGTCAGTTCTTCACTTTTAACCATCTAGTGGGTGTACAATTGTATCTCGTTGTGGTTTTAATTTTCATTTCTTTCATGACTAATGAGCATTGAGTACCTTTTTATGTGCTTATTGGGCACTTGGATATCCTCTTTGTCGAGGGCCTGTTGTCTTTGAAATGCCTCTTCTGGACCCTATGATGGAGGTAGACAACCTTGGAAAGCCTGCTTGTAGACCCAGCACACTTAACATTTTTACTGGGCATCTGCAAGTCAATTAGGAAAAAAATGTCATTTATTCAGTACTATGTAGTTTGTAATTTTTTTTTGTTTTTAAAACTTTTTATTGAAGTATTAACATCAGTTCAGCAAGTTGCTTTTCACATTTATTAATCTTCTGGTTTTTTAAGTTACTGATTTTCCGTTTTCTATTTTTATTTATTTTTGCTTATCTGCATTATTTC
Source organism: Physeter macrocephalus (assembly GCF_002837175.3). Lineage (NCBI taxonomy): Eukaryota > Metazoa > Chordata > Mammalia > Artiodactyla > Physeteridae > Physeter > Physeter macrocephalus. The sequence continues at coordinate 5,098,778 of NC_041229.1, forward strand.
TTTCTACCTATTTCTTCCTAGGTTATGAGTGGCAATTTAGATGATTGGTTTCAAATCATCTTCTTTTCTAATTTAAGCATTTAATGCTATAAATTTCCCTCTAACCACTGCTTTAACTGGATTTTACAAGTTTTGATGTAGTATATTTTCTGTATTATTAAATTATGGAATATTTTAAATTTCCTTTTAATATCTTCTTTGAACCATTGGCTGTGTATATGTTGCTTAATTTCCAAATATCAATATTTGAATCTTTTCTAGGTATCTTATTACCGATTTCTAATTTAATTATGTTATCAGAAATTTTACTCTGTAAACTAAATCTTTTGAAATTTGAGCCCTGGTTTATAGCACAGCATATGCTCCATCTCAGTGTTATGTTCCACATGCATTTGAAAGAATGTGTATTCTGTGTTTGAGTGTAGTGTTCTATTAATGTCAATTAAAGCAAGTTGATTTAATAGTATATTATCCAATTTTTCTATATCCTTATTATTTTTTTGTCTAGGATTTTCTAGAGAGGAAGAGAGGTGTTAAATTTTCTAATTATGGTATGGGTATCTGTTTTTCCCTTTATTTCTGCAGGCGTACCTCAGGTTTTGTGGGTTCGCTAGACCACCATAATAAAGCGAATATTACATAAAGTGAGTCACATGAAGTTTTTGGTTTCCCAGTGCATATAAAATTTATGTTGACACTAAACTGTAGTCTATAAGTGTCTAATAGCATTATGTCTAAAAAAACAATGTACAGACCTTCATTAAAAAATAATGCTGTTGAAAAAATGGGTCAGATATATCGACTTGCTCCATGCAGGGTTGCCACAAACCTTCAATTTGTTAAAAACACAGTATCTGCAAAGCACAATACAGGGAAGTGCAATAAAATGAGGTAGGCCCATATTGGTGTTTACTTCATGTATTTTGAAGTTTTGTTATTTGGCGCATACACATTTATGATTAAGTTTTCCCGATGAGTTGACTTTTCTTATATTATTTGCAAAAGTCCCATTTTACCTCTGCTAATACATTTTTTTCTTGAAAAGTGATTATATTAATATAGTCAAGCCAGCTTTTCTTGGGCTTATTATGTTGATGGTTTATCTTTTTCTGTTTTTATTCTCAACCTATCTTTGTCTTTATTTTTATTTTTTTTATTGAAGAATAGTTGATTTACAGCATTGTGTGAATTTCTTCTGTATAGCAAAGTGACTCAGTTACACACATATATACATTCTTTTTTATATTCTTTCCCATTATGTCTTTATTTTTAAGGTATATTGCTTGTCACTAGTATATATTTGGGCCTTGCTTTTTTATCCAGCCTGACAACCTCTGTATTTTAATTAGAATATTTGCTCTATTTATATTTAAACTACCTGCTAATTCCAGTATCTCGGTCATTCCATGGTTTGTTTCTGTTGACAGCTTTTTCTCTTTACAACAGCCTAGTAATTTTTTGTTGTATCCTAATCATTATGGATGATTGTTGTAGAGAGTCTGTCTTTTCTGTTATCTTTCTCTGAGTATCAATTTGGTTTTAGTAGGCAGTAAAATTACTGGGTGATCACATTGAACCCTTGGTACCTTAGTTTTGTAGTATACCAGGGTGGGCTGGTTTTGCCCTAGTTCGAGAGGACCCCTTTAATCCTGGGGCATAGCCTTTACTCTTCAGGAAAGAGCCTCAGTGTTAAAGCCTGAGGTTTTTACCCAGCAGTTTCTAGGCTTGGCTGAAATTCTGTTTTCCTCTGGGGTGGCAGCAGCTGAGATACCATCTCAGCCTCTTTCAACCTTCCAGCTGTTGCTCTCCGGTGGGCTCCATGGAGTCTTTCTTGCACATGTGAGTTAATGGGTCAGCCATGAATTTGAAGTGAGCTTATTTTTAGAGTATAGGTCTCCTCTGCAGCCCTCTCCTTTCTACATTTGAATTTCTACATTCAAATTTACACTCACTTTGGTGATCCCAAACTCTGTCGTTTGACACCTCCAGCAAATAAGACTGTGGCTTTCTGCTGGAATTTTGGTTACTCCCACACTGTGGGGACTGGGATGTGCTCTCGGGAAGAGCTTAGATATGTGGACCTTACCCATGAGTGTGGTCGTTTAAGTGGTTGAATCCCTGATAGTTTTGCTGCTGTTTGGTTGCTGTTGTAGGTTGGGTTCCTTTGGGAAGCAAACTCTGTGGGGCAGAGAGAGATGTGAAGGAGGTTTATTAGTATATTATTGGTATTGACACCTGAGGAAACAGGGGGAAGAGAAGGGAAGGAAGAAATGGGTAGAGGAAGAAGGTGGGCTGTGATGCATTTTTAGAAAGGCCATAGCTGACTCTGTAGGGGGTTCTGAAATGGGATGGCCCTTCAGAGTTTATATCCATTCATTAGATGTTCTTCTTCTGTCTTTTCAAGTACTTGTCTTATATTTTGTTGACAGTTGATAGTCCTTAACCTGTTGGAGATAGACAATGTGGTGGAAAAATATAAGCTGTTATACCATTAACAGAACCAGGATTTCCCTAGGTTTTAAAATTGCAAGTTATTTGTTTTTCTGGTAGTGTCTCATGCTTATATTTGACAGTGTGAAGATACTCCAGGTGGTTTTCATTTAGTTTGAAATACTTGCTTGTTAGTGTATTTAACTTAATAAGAAAATGCTACTCTACTGAGTTTTCATCTGTAATCAGAAAACATAATTGTTTGCCACATGTTTAATAGCTGTCAAAAATAGGGCAGGATTTCTTAACCTAAAACAACAACATCAGCACAACAGTAGATATTTGTACAAGAACCATAAAGTATGTGCTATATAACTATGAAAGTTATTTTATATATTGAATACTATATGAAATTTTAGGATCTTATTTGTTAGATTTTTACATTTTAAATGTTAGCCAATCATTGAATTGATTTGATGTGAAATCATTTAGTCCAAAGATATTTCAGTCTTATTTTTAAAAAAGTTTTACTGTCAGCTCTCTAAGTTGTGAAATATTACTTGTGAGAAATTTCATTTAAAAAGCATATTCTAGGGGGCTTCCCTGGTGGCGCAGTGGTTGCGCGTCCGCCTGCCGATGCAGAGGAACCGGGTTCGCGCCCCGGTCTGGGAGGATCCCACATGCCGCGGAGCGGCTGGGCCCGTGAGCCATGGCCGCTGAGCCTGCGCGTCGGGAGCCTGTGCTCCGCAACGGGAGAGGCCACAACAGAGGGAGGCCCGCATACCACAAAAAAAAAAAAAATAAATAAATTAAAAAAAAAATAATAAAAATAAAAAGCATATTCTAGTTTAAAGTGATGTCACAAATTTAGCCTGGAGAAGACAAAAATACCTAAATAGTTGTTTGCTTTCCTGCCATATCCCAACAAAAATGCTATACCTTAAGATGTTTTGTAACCAGATTAAAAAAAAAAAAAGGTAAATCGAACAAACTAGTAAATATGTTATGGAGTACAGTTGCATCATTCATTTTATGTTTTACTTGCATCCTCACTGTAAATTTAAATGAGAGAGATTAGGGAGAGTGAAGATGAAAGCTCCTTACCTTTGTCCGGGTCCAAAAAGAATGACGTTTGTCAGTAGCATCTGAAGCATTTCCTCAAAGATATGGATTGTGTATTCGGAAAAAAATTAAGTAGTTTCTTTTGAATTATGTTTTATAAAAGAATCTGGATTGGCCAAGTAGTGTAATATTAAACTTGAGGTTCATGTTCTTAGCCTGTGTTACCATTGTTACCATAATTATTTCTTTTACAAGAGTGCCACCTGACGTTCCAGTTCTTCAGTAGCAGCTAACTGCGTATTTTCATTTAGCAGCTTAGACATAATTTTGTTGCTTGCTATCTGGCCATGTTAATGTAATATATATATATATATATATATATATAATTATGCAGACTTTGTCCCAGTTAAGGTGATAATTAAAATCCTTAAGCAACTTAATTTTAAAAATTGGCTCATTTTAAGGGATTCAGTTATGTGATTCTTTTCCTGTGTCCCCAAACCTTGCCAAGCCTCTCCATATCTTACCTTTTGTTGCCCTTGCAACCTCTACAGACTTCCAACCTTCAGCTTGGTCCCTGAGTCATATCAAATAAAAATAGCTGTACAAGTGGGGTGTTCTAGGGAGGTACCAGGTAGGTCCCTATATTGAGAATTCCTTGGGAACGAAGCTTTCAAGCAGCTCCAAACCTCTGGTGTCTGCCAGGTTGCTGGTTTTCATGGGTTGTAGGTTGTTGGTTTTCAAGGCTACCATGGAAATGCGAGGCAGGGGTGGGATTAGGTTAATTTAAAGCAACACAAAACTCACTCTTTCTACTGAGATTCAGTCATTTTTATTGGAAAAAAAAAAATGCTCCCTGGATTGCTGCAAGCCTTTGGTTAATTTTCAGAATTTTTTTAAAACTGAGGAGAGAATTTTCAGAGGTTCTTTCTTCACCATTTTCACTGGTATAACTGTCTTGGCCGGCATTTAAACCTCAATAAGTGTGGGTTCCTCTCTTTGACTCTCTTTGGTTTGAATTACTAAGTTTTTAATACATAACCATTCCGTTGTAGAGCTTTTGTAATCTGAATGCAGGGACTAGAGCCTTCTAAAAGTTTGAATCTCTTGCCACATCTTCTAGTATAATTCTGAGAGTTCTGCAGTGATGGCAGGGTGTGGATGCTGTAGTCCACAGTATGGTGGCACCGCCATCTGTTTGCCACTTTTCTGTGGATGTAAAATTTCAGTTAGTGATAATAGTGCAGTTGGTTCATCTGTTTTCTTGGTTGGCATTTTATTACTTCACCATCACCATGGAGCCTGTGAGCTCATCACCAGTATTCAAAATGAAGGCCAGTAAATGGACTTGGCATCTTTTTATTTCTACACAGAAATTTCTGGTATTGGCTCTTTTTATACTTACTTCAAGACAGTATCACAGTGTGATTTGGTTCAAGTGGCATATGTGTGGGCAGGTGTCCAGCTGATTCTTTCTTTGCCTGAAACTTCAGTTCTGGTGAGCTTTGTAGACCTTGTTAACTTAGTTCTTTAATTTTCTTTGGTTCTTTGTGGAATCCTGGCATATAGAAACTTGTTTTTGGAAAGTTGAATTTACTTTTCATTTTGTCCGCTTTTACTCCTTTCACTGTTTTTGAAATGAATGTTCGATATTTAAATTGATATTTAAATCTTTATTTCAGATTTTAAAAAATGTCAGCAAAAAGTCTGAATTCATAAAAGTAAGCAGATATCTTTTTCATTTTGTTTCCTGAATTATGCCAAGATTACATTTAAAAATATCATCAATTTTGCTTTTCCTATTAGCATTCCTGGTGTTACTCAGCCTTCCACCTTTTCTTTCCCTATAGTGTGAATATTTGACTAATTATTATGTCCTTCCTGTGCTTTAGCCCTCAGTCATGGATTGTCTGGCAGCCTGGGTAAAAGGAAAATGTAAAAAACAAACAAACAAAAAATAAACAATCTGCTATTCCGCTGATACCACAGATTAATAGCTAAGCTTAGATAGTTGGCTAATGAGAAATTTTCAAGCATTCAAACATTCTAAGCAAACTAGTGGTACAGAGTAGCTAAAATTCAATAATATACTGGGTCTGTTCTGTTCAAAATATATCCACTAGCCATTTGTGGTTATTGAGCTCTTGGGATATGGCTGTTCTGAATTGACATGTGTACTGTAAGTGGAAAATTCATATGGGATTTAAGGGCTTAGTATGACGAAAGAATGTAAAATAGATAATTAATTTTTAAATATTGAATACATGTTGAACTGATAATGGCTTGGATATATTGAGTAAATAAAATATATTATGAAAATTAATTTTACCTGTTTTAAAAAGTTTTATTACTAGGCTATTAAGAAATTTAATATGTATGTCACTTACATTATTTCTATAGGGGAACTCACCATTGCACTAGGCTCTTGCTAATGGATGTGTCTGAAATGTCAGTGTTCTCAGTTTCTAGAAGTTATTTTTTCATTTTTAATTTCTGTACACCTTTTTTCCCCTAATCAGAATGTATAGCATCATCTGAGTCAGTGATTTTTAAACATGGCCTCACATCAGAATTACCTAGGAGACTTTTAATAAATACCGATGCCCTCACCTTATCCTTAGAGAATTTGATTTAGTCTCAGGCTTTGGAAAGTATTAAAAAAGCTCCTTAGATAATTCTAATGTATTGTTAAGTTTGAGAACTGTTGTACCATTTGGTTCAATTCTATTTGTTAAATAGTTTGTAGAAATGAATAGATATAACTTGGAGCAAAGGTATTATTACCATTATGGATTCTGCAGCAAAACAGTGACCAGGCTTTAACCTGTAAAGGGATTGCCTAGAGGTTGTTAACAATGCAGAGTTTTGAGTCGTGCTAACGCTCGTTGCAGGGTTGATCCTGGAAATCTGCCTTTTTAATGGCCTTGCAGGTGATCGTGATGCAGGTGGGTCACCATCCGTTGAGTGAAACCAGGCTGGATCCCAATCAGAGGACATATGTTTAGTGAGGAATTGATGTCCCTTCATGTTGGGAAAACCTGACATTTAAGTGTGTGTCAAGGCAGACATTTAAGTGTGTGTTCTCCTCTCACCTTTTCTGTGTTGGGACAGCTTGTTTTTTTAATCTAGGTTGCTGTAGTGATTTCTGTATATATTGATTATTTTAAAAACATGCAGCTGTTGGAGAAGTTGGTAACATTTGTGCTGTTTGCATTAAAAAGGAGTGTGTATGAAAGACGTTGTGGCAGGGCTATGTTTTGGCCATAATTCACAATTTCATTTTAATTGAATATTCGCAGTATGCAGTAGCCTCATTTGGACTGGAGAGTAACTTTACTGCAGCTTTTGCCATATACCTGCTTTTGAAAATGACCCTCCAGCATTCTGCTGTAACACTCAGTTTAAAGCCTTTATTGGGCATAAGATATATTCTCTGCTAGTAAGCAAAAAGTAGTAAGAGTAACATTTGGGCTTCCCTGTTCAGCAAGCTGTCTACATTTTTGAGTTAATAACCCTCTGACAAAAGTGGCATTTTTCGTTTTGTCTAGAAGTGAAAGGTGACCTTTGGTTTTCTGTTGTATTGTTGCACTAGGGCTAAAATAATTTTTTCCTTTCCCTCTTGCTCCCAAAGCTTATTCACAAGTCTTTATTGTTAGTCACAGTCTCTTTCACTCCAAGTCCTTTGCCATATACAAATCCTTTCTTTTGCCTTAAAATTCACCTCCAGTTTTAAAATTTTTTTTCCTTGTTTTGTCTGTTCTGTGCTCTCCCGGACGCTCCAAATGGTGGATGAACATATTATAGGGACTTAAGCCACAGTATTTCAGTTAATGATACTCTGGTTTTAAAAAAGTTAATTTGTTCTAGAGAATGTTCCAGTTAAAGGAAAAGCATATTCGTTGTTAAATGACCTGCTCTGCCTGATCCAGCTTTTTTAAGCAATAAGTGCTGTCGTATTAAAACCCCCATTTACCCAGAGTATAATTCCTTTTCATTGTTTGTCTATGAGCTTTAGAAAAAAGAGATGTGTTTGGAAATGGGATTGCCAGGATTTGTTTTTTTCATGACAAAGGGGTTATGGATCCCTCTGTTTGAGGGGGACTAAATTGTGTGGGATTGAGAATGAGCACGGTGTATGTGTGGATGGGTAGTTAACGTGAGTGGTACTAATCTCTGGATTTTAGGTACTCTTTATTTGCAAGTAGGAGCACGTCTCTATCTCCCATTTTCAGTCTGGGAGAAAGAATATTAATAATTGTATGGCAGAAAAATAAAGTTGTGGTCTGACCTGAGAAAGTTTGAGGCAAATCTTAGTAATTATCTTTACAAATAATGTTAATGTTTTTGACGTTATCAAAATATTAGAAAAGTTTGAAAATTACTGGAGAAATTATATTTCTGGGTCAGAAGAATAGAGATTTTGGCCAGCTAGTCTGAGAGACTGCCTAAGAATTTGTGTGAGATTGTAATTCTCTGCTCTCTTGTGCTTCCTAAGTAAAGCATCGTTTGCATAACAGGCCTTAGAAACAGTTAGCTGAAAAACAGGTTTAAGCTTTCTTGGGTATCATTTGGAGGAGAGGAATAACAGAAAAGTTACAGGAAAGGTTCTTCAGCCTGAACTCAAAACAATAGGAGCAGAAGGAAAAGATATGCTTCGTTTGTAAATTTAACCATTTTTATATTTGCTAATTATAACTACCGAAACATCGTGGAGAAAGTACAAGAAAACAATTTTTGTATATGCATTCCTTATGTACACATAACTGAAATTTGCATTTTCTGGTAGGATAAAAGTACAGCTTTCAAAATAAAGCTATTTCTATTTGAACTAATGCCCCAACTAAAAGGTGAAAAGAATTTTGAAAATTCAGCTATCAAGTTCTCAAAGAGCATAATCTGAATTTGAAACCTAGCTGGTGTGTGTTTGTGAATTTAGCACCCCTTCCCAGTGTGGCCCAAAGACTGGTTGATACAGGATATAAAGGGGCCTCTTGCCCCTCCTCAGTTTTGGGGGCCATGTCAGTGCTCCCCGTGGGATTGGCGTTGACTGTCATTAGGTCTGCAGTGCAGGCCAGCTTCTCTCTTTGCTCAGTGTTGCTTCTCCTCCTCACCACAGATGTTGATCCCTCTGGTACTTCCTAATAAAGAGTCTGCATGCCACCATCACCTGGAAATTAAAACTCTGTAAATAATTTTGGGATCAAAGAGGAAATTTTAAAATGTAGAAAATGACAAAATATATTAGAACCTATGGGATCTAGCTAAAACCATATTCTCATTTTACTGCACTTTACTTTATTGTGCTTTGCAGATACTGCATTTTTACAAATTGAAGGTTTGTGGCAACCCTGTGTTGTCAGATGATGGTTAGCATTATTTAGCAATAAGGTATTTTAAAATTAAGGTATGTGCATTGCTTTTTTAAACATAATGCTATTGCACATTTAATAGACTGCAGTATAGTGTAAACATAACTTGTATATGCACCAGGAAACCAAAAAATTCACGTGACTTAATTATTAAGATATTTGCTTTATTGCAGTGGTTTGGAACAGACCCATAATATATCCAAGGTATGCTTGTGTAGGAAGATTATTTGTCTTAAATATGCATATAATAAGCAAGAAAGAATTAATGAATTATCCATCTAACTCAAGGAGAGAGAAAACATCATAAAATAAATCCAAAGAGACCAAAGGAAGAAATGAATAAAGACCGATGGCCATGAATAATGGCCTCTTAAATATGTCCCTGTCCAAACCCCAGAACTGTGAATGTGTTGCTTTACATGGTGTATTAGTTTAGCATGGCTGCTCCAACAAATTACCACCAACCTCGTAGCTAAAACAATGTAAAGCTGTTCTCTCAGTTTCGGAGGCCAGAAGGCTGAAATCAGGGTGTTGGCAGAGCCATGCTTCCTCCAGCAGCTACAGGGGAGAATTGGTTCCTGACTTTTTCTTGCTTCTGGTGGCTGCTAGTATTACTGTGCTTGTGTGCTTCACTCCAGTCTCTGCCGCTGTCTTCACATCACTTTTCCCTCTTCTGTGTGTCTAATCTCCCAATGCCTCTTTCTTATAAGGATACTTGTGCTGGCATTTAGGGACCACCTAGATAATCCAGGGTTATTTAATTATCTCAAGATCCTTAATCGTATCTGCAAAAATCCTTTTTCTAGGCATTGGGACATGGACAAGTCTTTGGGACTCATACCAGATTACCACACATCGGCAAAAGGGACTTTGAGATGTGATTAAATTAAGAACTTTCACATGGGGAGATTATCTTGGGATATCTGGGTAGCCCAAGGGTCCTTAAAAGTGAGAAGCAGGAGAATCATTGTGAGTAGCAGAGGTGATGACGGGGGCAAAAGGTTGGAGTGATGTGTGGAAGGGGCTGTGAGCCAAGGAGTACAAGTGGCCTCTAGAAGCTGTAAAAGGTGAGAAACAGATTCTCCTCTCTCCCCAGGGGACCAGTCCTGCTGACACTTGGACTTTAGCCCAGCGAGACTGATTTTGGACTTCTCATCTCCTGAACTTTAAGATAGTACATTTATGTTGTGTTAAGCCACTAAGTTTGGGGTGATTTGTTCCAGCAGCAGCTGAAAATGAATTCAAAGATCAAAGCAGAAATGAATACATAACAGAGAATGCATTGAGTGCTAGGGTGTGTTCTAGGCAATTTGCATACATGAGCTCATTTAGTTCTCACAATAACCTTATGAAACAGGAACTTTTATTGATAAACCGAGGCACTGAAAAGTTACATAACATTTTCAGTAAGGTGATAGATCTATTTAGAAAAATTAAAGAACTGTTTTGTTTTAGAAAACAATGAAATAACTAATCTGTTAAGTTTCATTTGGAAATGAACATAGGTACAGAAGGAATTTAAAGAATCATTGGATTTGCTCAACTCTGATGAAACAAATATGAGAAACTGAATGAATTGGATGATTTTTCTAGGAAAGTTGTTGTAACAACCAAGCTTACCCTAGAAGATAGAGAATGGAAGCAGAGCAATTACCATAGAAGAGAGAGAAAAACTTGTTAAAGAGAAACCCTCCTTTTTCTCATCCTAATCTACCAGACTTGGGTGATACTGGAGGGGAAATCTACCATAGCTTTATGAACTGGATAATACCAGTGCCGTTTAAACTGGTGGAGAGAATAGAAAAAGAAGGATCAGCTTCAAAAATTTTAAAAGATGCTAGCAAAACTTGGCAAAGATTGTACATTGGAAACTTGATCAATCTCACAAATGAATATCAGTGTAAAAATCCTATAAATATTAGCAGAATCAAAGCTCATTAAGGAGTAATACACCATGGTCAGATATGATTATTTACTAACCCCAGGAATGCAAAGATAGTTCCTTTTGTAAATCACCATATGAATAAATCAAATCAAAAGTCTGATTTCATCACTTATGTAGATTTTGAAAAAATATTTGTTAAAGGATAAAAGGAATAGATGGCTCTTTGCTCCAAAATGATTAAATCTGTCTGTGTGTGTGTGTGTGTGTGTGTGTGTGTGTGTGTGTGTATGTGTATATGTCTGTTTCCAGAAGCCAGCATCATGATTACTGAGCCAACACTGGAAATTTTATCATTAACCAGAATAAAACAGTGATAATCAGTGGCAAGAAGGACTTCAAGAGGAAAGTGTTGCTTGAAGGATGAGTCATTGTTTACCAGGTGAATGAGTGAAAGCCTATTCAAAGCAAAGGGGCTAAGCAGTACAAACATAATCATGGCGATGTGAAAAAAATTGGTGAGTTCAGGGAAGTAATTTTCAGATATGATTTGAGTGGAGTTGATAAAGGGAAGTAGTCATCCCTTTGTATCTGCGGGCTTGGCATCGGTGGATTCAACCAACTGCAGATCAAAAATATTCAAGAAAAAAAATTACAGAAAGTTCCAAAAAGCAAAACTTGGATTTGTTGCAACTATTTACATGGCATTTACATAGTATTTACAACTATTTACATAGCACTTGTATTAGGTATTATAAGTAATCTACAGATGATTTAAAGTAAATGGGTTATATATGTTATATGCAAATACTCCATTTTATATAAGAGACTTGAGCATCCTTGGAATTTGGCATCCCTGGGGGGTCCTGGAACTGATCCCTCAAGGATACAGAAGGATGACTAATTATTTATTCATTCATTCATTCATTCATTCATTCATTTATTTATTTATTTATGGCTGCGTTGGGTCTTCGTTACTGTGCGCGGGCTTTCTCTAGTTGCGGCAAGTGGGGGCTACTCTTCGTTGTGGTGCGTGGGCTCCTCATTGCAGTGGCTTCTCGTTGCGGAGCATGGGCTCTAGGCGCGCACGTGGGCTCAGTAGTTGTGGCTCACGGGCTTAGTTGCTCCACAGCATGTGGGATCTTCCTGGACCAGGGCTTGAACCTGTGTCCCCTGCATTGGCAGGGGGATTCTTAACCACTTTGCCACCAGGGAAGCCCAGGGATGACTAATTTTTAAAAAGCCTTTCATATTGATTTTTTAAATCAGTATATAGTGTTACTTGGAGAAAACCATAATTCAGAAAGATACATGCACCCCAGTGTTCATCGTAGCACTATTTACAATAGCCAGGACATGGATGCAACCTAAATGTCTGTCAACAGAGGAATGGATAAGGAAGATGTGGTACATATGCACAATGGAATATTACTCAGCCATAAAATAGAATGAAATAATGCCATTTGCAGCAACATGGATGGACCTAGGGATTGACATACTGAGTGAAGTAAGGCAGACACAGAAAGACAAATATATCGCTTATATGTGGAATCGAAGAAAAATGGTACAAATGAACTTATTTACAAAACAGAAGTAGAGTCACAGATGTAGAAAACAAACTTATGGTTACCAAGGGATGGGGGGGAGGGATAAATTGGGAGATTGGGACTGACATATACACACTACTATATATAAAATAGATAACTAATAAGAACCTGCTGTATAGCACAGGGAACTCTACTCAATACTCTGTAATGGCCTATATGGGAAAAGAATCTAAAAAAAAAAGTTGTTATATGTATAACTGATTCACTTTGCTGTACACCTAAAACTAACACAATATTATAAATCAACTATACTTTAATAAAAATTAAAAAATAAAATCAGTATATAGTGTTGATGAGAGGAACTAATTGGACTTAAGCAAGTTTCCATTGTCCTTGTAAGCTTTAAGAATATATTTTTTGGAAACTGATTGCTTGCTTCAGTATCCATGAGCTGCACTTTATCCATGGGTTAGTTCTGAAGTCAGTGGGCAAGGTGACAGGAATGCCTAGTTAAAAGTATCCTTGAAAACCCTTTAAATTTGCTATAAAGAACAGAATAAAAACATATTGTCGTCACTAAATTCATTATAGTTTTTTCCCAGCAATGAAACAGGTTTGCTATTTTTCTTTTAATTGAGCACCAAGTGAAATATATTGTCAGATTTTTTAAGAAGCTCTGTTATATTAAAAATGCATGTCTTTAAATTACTTGGAATCAAACCCAGGGCTGAATAGGTATTGTTGAGTTTGCATAAATTAATCACATGTGAAACTCTGCCACTCTAGCTCTTGTACATAGAGGTTGTACTAGATACTTGTTTTCTCCTCCCTCCCTCCCTCTCTCCCTCCCTCTCTCTCTCTCTCTCTCCCCCCCTCTCTCTCTTCTCCT
>NC_041229.1:5112218-5140005 GCF_002837175.3 Physeter macrocephalus
CCTCCTTCTCTCTCTCTCTCTCTCTCTCTCTCTCTCTCTCTCTCTCTCTTTCTCTCTCTCTCACTTGCTCACGCACTGACTTTCTCACTCCCTTTTTGCAATAGCTTGATTTTGGTTTGGGAGTCCTTTCTTGCCCCAGTCTTGGTTCCTTAGGGACCAAGCAGGACTCCACCTTCCTGTTGCAATGATAAAGTCCGTGACTCAAGCCCAGGCCACTCAGCAGAGTGTCTTTGCGACAAAGTGATCTGTTCAGAAGTGGGTAGGAAATCTTAAGATGGCCCAATTAATGGACTGTGTGGTGCTACCAGAGGAGGAGGTGGTGGTGGTGTGGGAGTGTGGCCCCCTGTGGTTAGGGCTGAGGAGGCTGGTCAGAAATCTTATGGAAGTGGTAACAACACACGTGGCTGGGCGCGGCTCCTTGTCCTAGGGAGTTGTGCGCTGTCTCTGTGTTCCTAAGCGGTTTGGTTTAGCTGGGTGCAGCTTTCTGCATTCGCTTAGTGCCTGGTTGTTTCAGTAAATAAATTGTATTGGAAAACATCCGTGCCCATTCATTTACTCTTGTCTACGGCTGCTTTTCTTCTACAAAGGGAGAGTTGAGTAGTTGTGACAGAGACCATATGGTTCATAAAACCTAAAATATTTACTATCTGGCCCTTTACAGAAGAAGTTTGCTGACTCCTAACCTAGTGCTTCTGGCAGATGAAATCATGTATAAGCAAATGCAAAATTCATGCTCTGTGTAAATTGTTCCCTAATATAACAATAACTTTGGAACAAATTTGCCTTTTCAAAGCAAGTGTTGTAGCAGAACTGTCTGTACATGAAACCTAAGACTGTAGCTAACATCTGGAGAGACACCTTCCTGAAGCCATTTGAACCCTCTGAATGTCTCTGTAACTAAAGTGAGAGCAACCTTTAGGTATTTTCAGTCATATGATCCAGCAAATTTCTTTTATGTTTAATCCAGTTTCAGTTGCATTTTCTATCCCTTATAATAGAGTTCTCTAGAAAAAAATTCTTTTGGAGTAGTTTTAGATTTACCAAAAAGTTGCAGATAGTATAGAGTTCCCATTTATCCCATTCCAATTTCCCCTTTTGTTAACATCTTACATTAGTATAGCACATTTGTCACATATAGTGAACCAATATTGACACATAATTATTATCTAATGTTCATATTTTATTTGAATCTTGGTTTCTACGTAATGTTCTTTTTCTGTTCCAGGATACCAGATAACTTTAGTCATCATTTCTTCTTGGGCTCTTCTTGGTTTTGACAGTTCTCAGACTTGCCGCAGTTTTGATGACTGTGACAGTTTTGATTAGTACTGGTAGGTTATTTTGTAGACTGTCCTCACTTTTTCCTCATGGTTAGACTGGGGTTATGGGATTTTTGGGGGAGTACTACTGCAGTTCTCTTTTTAAAATTGCTTCTTGAGCAACAAGCATGGACAAGATAAGATAAATATGAGTTATTCTTCCCTTCAAGATTTTTATAATTTTTATTTTAAAAAAATATTTAAAGCATACCTACCTTCCTCCTATAAAACTAGAGTGTGTAGTCTCCTTCCCTATCTTTTCCTGCCCTCATTTAATGCCTCATTTTTCATTCCTATAGTATCTTCATGTAAGATTTGTCATTTTGACTATGCAAAGCACTGTGTCTATTTGAAGTAAATCTGTTTTTAAATGGCTTATGTAGGGTTATGAAAATGTTGCACTATTAAAATGTTACCTTTAACATAAAAATTTAATTCAAGATAAGGGAACCTGTCACATTTTTAGAAGTTTTGGTTTAATATTTATATTTTCATAATGCAGAATTCACCTAATGCAGCTGAAATAGGGCACACTATTTTTGGCCTGTCTCGCAGTACGTTACTTAATGTGGGTTACAGGGTGCTGGGGTGATGTCTCAGGCTCTCACATCCGTCACTTTTCTCCATTACTGTTACCTGATGCCAATTGCAGGAAATTTCAGTACATAATTAACATTCTGTCATTTGCCTTTGGCAAGTAGTTCTGACAAATGGAAGATTAAAATTTAGCTGCTGTAGGTTTAAACCACATCCTTTGTGTCAGTAATACCCAATATCTCCTTGGGTGTTTTTCTGGTTTACCTGAAGCAGTGATTTTGTCCGTTTTCAGTGAAATGGGAGTTTCATTGAGCTTCGCAGTGTGGTCTTGCCTTGGGGACATCTCTTGATTACCCTGTATCTCAATTTACATCATTTAAATTTCAAATAGCAGCACTTCCAAAGTGAATCAGAACATTTGAGGCTTAGACAAATGAAAACTCATTGATTCTTTTTTTTTTTTTAAGATTTTAATTTAAAAAAAAAAAGAAAGGTTTTTAATTTTTATTTTTGACTGCGTTGGGTCTTCGTTGTGGGGCGCAGGCTTCTCCTTGTCGGGGCTTCTCTTGTTGCGGAGCACAGGCTCTCTGCGTACGGGCTTCAGTAGTTGTGGTGTGCGGGCTCAGTAATTGTGGCTCGCGGGCTCTAGAGTGCAGCCTCAGTAGTTGTGGCACAAAGGCTTAGTTGCTCCGTGGCATGTGGGATCTTCCCGGACCAGGGATAGAACCCATGTCCTCTGCATTGGCAGGCGGATTCTTACCCACTGCACCACCAGGGAAGTCTCACTCATTGATTCTTTATACTCTATTTTATTTGAAATGTACAGTTATGAAATGTAAACCTTTGATGTGGTTTGGAGAATAAAATTCAGATACATATATATTTTGGGGACAACTAGGTAAAGGCCAGATAAAAATATAATTTGAGATCCAAATCAGCCATATTTGGTGGTCCCAATAAGGTTTGTTTATATGTAAAATGAGCAATTTTTTTGCCCCCAAACTAAAACTTTTTGTAAGTATCCTGGATCACAAATATTCAGCTATAATTACTTAAGTACGTAACATGTTATGAAGTTTCCTAGAACACTGTGTATAAGCATACTTTGCTCTAATTGCCATCTAGAATGTTTACAGTTGTACTACCTAATGTACTGTAGTAGCTGTAAGATTCTACCAACTGTGGTGGATTCATACGAGCATTTAAGTAAAATATTAATGGAGAAATAGATCGTGTATATTATGTTGAGGCAAATTAAGCAGTATGGTTAGTAATGGTTAGTATAGTAGTATTGGTTAGCCTTAACGAGAATAATTTGCCTCAATAGATAGAAGAACTCCAAAATAAAAAAGTCCAAAGGTTGTCAGAGCTCTGAGCCAAGAAATGACAACTTCCTACCTGTCATATATTACAAATACCATGCTTTTTCTTCCATTTCCCACAATGAGGGACTTATTTGTATATCAGGCACCTGGGTAGAGGGTATAGTTGATAGTTACGTTACTATTTCACTCATTTTCCAGCCTCTCAGTAACCACATACATCTCATGAACAACCCTTCATATTTGAACTGATAAATTCTGACTTACAGGATTAAAAAGTGGTATTCATACAGTTTTAATACTCTTCATTTAGGAATGCTATTTCTTTCGGTTGGATTATTGACCATTTCAGAAAGTAAAAGCATATCATTTGGGGGGCTTAATTTTTGTTCTTATTGCTCTCTTATGTGAATACCTGATCATTATACAGCTGGGCTGTCGGATAAATAGAATCAACTGAAGAACTTCAAATGCAAATTCTAGAATTTGGTCTCTGGAAATACAGTAGGTCTGTGTGTGTGTGGGGGGGAACCTGTCTTTTTAAGCTACTCCTGTAATTCTGATGCTTAGTGGTACATGTTTATGTAGTTCTCTTACATAACTTCTGAGGAACACCTGCATTTGGTTTATATGGAAGGCACTGAGATGGGTAGGGAATGAATAACTGTTCTGTTGTGTTAGGTGTCCAGTAGTTATGACGGTAGCAGTTTTATTCTGTAGTAAAACTCTAATGGGCCATAACGGAGTATGTAGTAAATATAGTAAATATTGATACCGTTTTTAAAACTTTTTTTTTTTTTTCCGGTATGCGGGCCTCTCACTGTTGTGGCCTCTCCCTTTGCGGAGCACAGGCTCCGGACGCGCAGGCTCAGCGGCCGTGGTTCACGGGCCCAGCCGCTCCGCGGCATGTGGGATCTTCCCGGACCGGGGCACGAACCCGTGTCCCCTGCATGGGCAGGCGGACTCTCAACCACTGCGCCACCAGGGAAGCCCAAAACATTATTTTTTATACAGTTGTTTTTGTAGTAATGTGTAAAAATACGGTTGCACAAATCACTCAAAATCTATACAGCTTTGTGTCCAGAGCACTAATAAAAGCAATAACGATCCTAATAATAGCACAGTTAAGAAGATATGTCAAATTTTGAATAAGTAAAGAAATATTACAGTTAAGTTAGGATTTTACCTTTTGATTAATTAATTAAAAAAATTTTTTGAGCTGTGCCACGTGGCATGTGGGATCTTAGTTCCCCAACCAGGGATCCAACCTATGCCCTCTGCAGTGGAAGTGCAGAGTCCTAGCCAGTGGACCACCAGGGAAGTCCTAGGATTTTACCTTTTAAATAGGGTGCTGGTTGCTTGATAGAAAGTGGTGGAATGAAGGGTTGAGACTGCTGATAACAGAGACAAAGGCCAAGTACACCAAAAGGGGGAGGCACCATGCAAAAAGCCCAAGACGTAGGATGGGACCACATTGAACCAGCAACAAAGTGGTACGAGTGGGCATCATGTGCAGTCCACTGACCCCTGTATTTTGCCGCCACATTCACCCGTGTAGAGAGCTTTGTGTTAAACTGCTGGCTGAAAACATAATGTGTGGGAAAAATTGTCACATATAATCTGAGTTATGTTGACACATTCCCCTACTTACCAACCTCATTCGAACTAACTTGTGTTACAGAAATGTGTTGTAGCAGAAGAGATCATACTTGGTGACCATTTTGGGGGCATGACTTCGTGGTTAAGTGCATAATCTCAGGCCCCCTCCACCCTTGTGTCCCTTGGGCAAATCACTTTACCTCTTTATGCCTGTTTCTCTTGTATTTTTAAAGTATTTTGAAAGTGTTTTTGAAAGTGTTATGGGAAAGCAGAAAGGAGAATACTTTGGACTGGGAAATAATTTGAAAATTTCTTGGTGGAGGAGATGTTTTACCTGTTCCTTCTCAAATAACCCAAGAGGTTAATACTTAACCACTTATAAATTGTGTGACTTTGGGCAAGCCTCAGTTTCCTCATATGTAATTCAGAGACAGTGATCACACCATCTCATCAGAATTAATATGAGATACTCTGTGAAAATTTACCATATAGTTGAAAGGTAGAAAAAGGAAACATGCATTTCTGGAGTTAAGTTTACTGACTTCAGAGTAGATGGTCTTCAAGATTTCTTACAGCTTTGAAAGTACTGGAATCTCTGAAACTTCTATAAGTTCTAATAGTTGTTTCCAGTTCTCTGTGTTCTCTGACACAAATGTTTCTCTGGCCCTTCATCCTTTTCAGCGTTAAGTAGCCACTGGCCAAATTCTTCTTTACTATTATGTCATAGACATTTGCACCAGATACTCATTCAGGCGAATGTTCCTAATTTCAGAGAAGGTTGCCTAAGAAAAATATCAATAACAGCATAAGAATTACCCGCATATTGATTCACAACCTGTGTCCATACAGTTGAGCATTCTGTCACTTTGGTGTCATTTGCAGAATGTTTTGAGGAAGGGTATTGATACCCTTACTGATAGCCCCAGATATTCTGGTTAATGATTTACATCTGTTTCATCTGTTAATTTTTAAGGAATTAAGACAGTTTACTTTTTGCCTTCCTCCTTTTTGCCCTCATATTCCCTTAGCTGATCAGAGACTTCATTTCATCCAGCTCTTCCTCCTGCCCTCCCCCTCTTTAAAACTAATTTTTTTGTGTGTGTTGCTGATTTCAACTAAATTAAGTTCTCATTAAAATAATTTTCACCTTAAGGTTTGAATGCTCAACAAGCTTGACCCTCTCAAAGATAATTTGCTTTTCAAATGGTTGTTCATCAAAATAAATCTCTAAATAGTTTATGAGTCATTGTTCCTAATGAGTGTGTGCATATCCCTGAACTGTTTTGGGGCAGAAAAAAGGATTGAGAATCCTCTGTTTTAAAGCCACACTTGGAGAAATAATTTGCCTCAGTTTTTTCCTTGGAAAACAATGCTGTAAGTGACCATACTTTCCTGTTTGTTTATTTCCTGTGTTACACCTGTTTTTATTATTAAGCTCTTTAATGTTAGACTATATAGTTATTGAAAAATTGTAATGAATTCACTTCTCAGTGCTTTTTCTTATAAATTTAGTTTTCTAAAATCTGTTATTTCAGATGTAAAATTCCCACCCTTCACTTGGTTTAGTTTCTTTTAGTCACTTGTTATTTGCTTTGAAATATGTCAGTGCTTTGAAAACAGTAAACTACTGTAATAGTATAAGGTGGTATTTTTGTTTTGCTGGTATCTACTTTGTATCTTATATTTGAAAATGACAGAATGGGTGATGATACTCACTGGCTGGTTGTTCAACTGGCAGAAAAACCAGTGCATGGTGAATTGTCTTTTCCATTTGTTCACTTAAGAATTGCCTTGTTAGTTTGTGGATATAGTTGCTATTTGTAGAATCTTTCACTGTTTTAGTAGTTCTTTGACTTGGAGATTCTGGTCGACTGGCCAAATAGTTAACAATGTTTTCTTGGGGGGCAGGGAATGGGGAGGAGATTTGTCTAGTTCTCCTTGGCAAATCTGTGTTACTTGATACTAACAGGTTGGATTTCCAAGCTCATGAAGGTTTATTAATGTTTACCCCTCTGTGTTACATTATATCATGAATCCATGTTTTCTCAGATATGCAGCCTGTTATAGATATATCTTTGATCTCTTGATTCCTGCTAATCATTTAATATCAAATGTTTAAGAGTTGATGAACTAGGTTTAATATACTAGAGTGGGATAAGTCCTGCATTTCACGTGTTTTCACGTAATTGATCATTTATTCCAGTATATCAGTTGTTCCTTTTCCTGCTCAAAGAGGAGTGATTATAATGTTTCTGTCCTTTAAGAATATTTCATAGTTCACACAGCTTTTGTGTTGTCCTAAAATATAGAAACTAATTAGTGACAGACATACTGGTAAAGTCTTGGTATTAGTCATAGATTGTTCAGGTGTGTGCAGGTATTGCCATTGTCCTTAGCAGATTGTGTAGGAGGACATAAAAATGTCGTAGATGATAGCAGAGGATGCAAGAACCCTTTTAGGTTAGAAGTTAAACAACACTTGAAACTGCTTAATGTGCTGTACCTTGGATAGCTACCCCACTATGCCTGGTTAAGTCATGCAAGAATATATTATCTATGGCCCTTTGGTTACTTTTGTCTTTGCATTTTGTATCATTTTACCATTTTGCTGTTCATTTGATTAATGTTTATTTTAGAAGGCTGGTAGGTAAGGCAAAAAACATGAAACTAAAGCATTCAATGTAGCTTTTAGGAATTAATGCCTGTAAAGGAAATAAGAGAGCAAGAGGAACCGGTAGAACAACACTGGTGGGATAGATATAATCAACAAGGCCTGGAATGCTAGAGGTTATACAGGACCTGATTTCTTCAACAAGTATGTGACAAAAAGAGGAGAGGAAGCCCTTAAATCTCAAGATTATTAACTAAATTATTAACTAAAAACTTATTAACTAAAATGTCATGTGTGGGCTTTCTAATTCAAACAAACCAACTGTTTAAAAAACAGGTTTGTAACAATTGGAAAACTTTGTACACTGAACTGGGTATTTGTGATATTTCTTCAGGTGAGATAGTGATATTTTAGTAATTTATAAAGGAGCCCTTATGAGAATTTTGATTTCTCTTCTGAAGGAGTTTAACATTTTTTTAGTTTAGTTTTTTAGTAGATCCTAAACCTAGATTCATGAAACATCTTTCTTTTAAGTATACCTTCCATTTTTTTAGCATCTTTTATTTACAAATGTTGTGTACCATAGGTGCTTTATGTATACTGTTTCATCTAATCACTTTGATTGCAATATGATTGGGCATGTTTATTTTGTTCAGATGAGGAAATTGCACTTCAGAGATCTTGGGTAAATTGCCCAAGTTCATATAGGTATTAAGTGGCACGGAAGGAATTTGAATTATCTGAGCTTCATTAAATTAAAAAATTCCAACATTATTTCTAAAATGGAAACCATGGACTCAAAAGTAGTACTGTTTTCAGTTGCTTTGTATATTTAACTTGAATACTACTTGTAATAGTGAAACAGTAGCTTAATGAATTGTATATCAGTAAGCACCAAGTTAATTGAGTTTCTAAACATACTTATCTTACCACAAAGGTATAGTGATATAATTTGAGGATTCTGAATTGACGCTTAAAAACCGCTTTATTGGGCTTCCCTGGTGGCGCAGTGGTTGAGAATCCGCCTGCCAATGCAGGGGACCCGGGTTCGAGCCCTGGTCCAGGAAGATCCCACATGCCGTGGAGCAACTAAGCCCATTCGCCACAACTACTGAAGCTTGCACGCCTAGAGCCCATGCTCCACAAAACAGAAGCCACCGCAATGAGAAGTCTGCCCACCGCAACGAAGAGTAGCCCCTGCTTGCCACAACTAGAGAAAGCTTGCACGCAGCAACAAAGACCCAGCGCAGCCAAAAATAAATAAATAAATGCATTTAAAAAAATTAAAAAGAAACTTTATTATTTTGCAAGTACTGCTTGAGACATCATAAAATGTACTTTGTATTCATTGTATCTTTTGAAAATATCATGTGAAAAGCACCACAGATTATAATATTAATGTCTGGTTCTAGCAAAAACAGAATAGGCAAATAGTCAGTTCTTAATGTATCATTCAAATTTAAATATAAATCTGTGTATCTTTTAAAGAACTACCTATATTAAGTTCATTTTGCTTTTCTATTTTAGTCTTTAAGAGATTCACTTTATTGTTATTTTTGCAATTTCTAAAATTTAGCAGGACAGATTTCTATAACAGAATAATGGGAAAAATGCCTGTTTCCTGAAATAAATTTAAATGAGCAGGTAGGAACTTAATTCTCCTTTCTAGGAAAATAAAGTTGAAGAATTATTGATATCTGATTTAAAGTAAGTATATTTATTTAAAATCAGAGTAATATATCTCAGATTAATATTTAGAAATGTGGGTTTAACATCTATTACTTGAGGATAGGATGATTGTGACTTGAGCAAAAGGCTTACAATTTTATAAGCAGTTAAATGTTCTGTAATACTCGTCATTGTTGACTCCCACCTTTTATTCTTGCCACCCTCTCTGGGTGATAGCACTGGAGAAGGCAGAATAAGATAAGTAGCAGGCTGCTAAAATTACTTGTCTCATATCATCATATAGTAGAGTGATCTGTTCAGGTTAGAATACCAGGAGGTAAACAGTAGATTGAAGACATTTGATTTGTTGGCATTTTTTCAACGTAGTTTGGTGGGAGAATCTCTAATAAGTTAATGCAATACCTTGAGCTTTGCAAGTATGCAGGCTTAGTACAACTCTTTTCTTGGGGGGTGGGTATAGCCCTAATTTTTCCCCCTAGTGATTTTATCCTAGTACCTTCTAGACTTCCCCAGACCTTCCTTGGAGATGGAGATCATTTGCTTTCTCCCCTGATTATTATTCATTAAATGTACATTTAGCATTTTTCTTTTTGCAATATTGTTAACATTAGGAGGAAGTCTAGTTAAGCAGTAACTAGAAGTATTGTACAGACAGTTCGTTTTTTGCCAAGACCACAATTTTCTAGAGCCCTAAATTTGTAAAAGTGATATGGCCTTCTTGTTCTGTATCTCGTTGACAATGGCATATTCAGTAAAAATTCTAGCTCAAGAAATATTTCCTTTAATTCACCATTATGTTAAAGAATACGAAACTTTCATTATCTTTACAAGACCTTTTTACCAAATCCGTTGTGGCATCATTAATCCTTAATCCATAATTAATCCTGTACTTTTACGTGAATTAACTGTGGTCCACTTCCTTCCTTTAGTCCTATAGATTTTCTCAGATGGAAACTGTTTTACTATCCAGTGGTCATTTAAAAAGATGATTGATTCTGTTAAGTTTTTATTACTTTTAACCAGTATATTCCTCTAACCACTACATGCAGTTGTTGTATTTTAGTGACCTTTAGCTTGTTGCTAGAAGAATTATACCTTGTTTCAGACTTTATTGTTAACAATTATACAGTTTTGATTTAGTTTATCTGTAGATTGAAAAAGAAAATTATGAGTAGTCCCTCAGACCAGTGAAATGGTTGCTTAGCCAGTGAGGATTTCCTGAGATCCTTAGCTTTTAACATGTCTCATAAAGCAAGTGTTTTGTTATTTATTCAGTCAGCCAGTGGAATGCTTAAGTTTAGTGCAGCTTGCTTGTTCTGTGTGCCAGTGTCAAAGTAGATGCAGAGTTCTCTGCAGCCTCTGACTACTTTAATTTCACTTGCTGGAATATGTTAATGCTGCTACCATGGTTTTTTGTTTTTTATTTCTTTCTTTGAGCAAGAGTGCCTGGAGCTCTGAGTATTGGAACAAGGTGTTCCTGGGTTGGATTTTGTGAATTTTTGAAAAGGGAAACGAAGTCAAACGAAGTGGTTTATGAATTTGATACAGTCTTTACACTTATGGGCATTAGATTTCTTTGATGGGGTGCAAGTACCATGGATTTTGGTTCTTCATAGGTTGGGATAGGAAATATATTTATACAGGAGGGATTAAATTTATATTAACTCCTGATGTGTAGGTTTATTTCATGATTCTCAGATCCTGATACGTAAAGAATCTGGTTAATATTCTTAGTTATTTAGGCCAGATACTTGTTTTTGATTTTCTCCTTTGCTATTTTTCTTGTTTTCATTCTCCACTTTAGATTTATCTTGGTCTGTATAACAGTGTTGCCTTATTTATGCACATTGCCTTTATATTCCCTATGCTAGGGAGTATAGTCATTTAGTCATTCACTCATATGTATTTATTCAATTAACATCCTTGATTTCTGTGGTATATTGAGATGGAAACTTAGCATTCAGCTATTCAAGGGAAGAAACTGGATTAGATCTTTTAATTCATGAAGTTAATTTCTTTAAAACTAAAAAATGAAATAGCTAATACATTTTTATATTAAAAATTAAAAATTGTGGATAAATTTAAAGATGAAAGTAAGAATTGCCCACAGTTTTTTGTTGTATAGTTTTCTAAGCTTTTTTTCTATATATGTGTCTATTGAAAAATACTGTTTTTCTTATAATGTAATCACATTAAAAATTTTTTTTGTAGTTCCTAATACCAAACAAACAGTGGTTAAAAATTGTGTTGAGGGAGTCCAGTTAGGTAGTCTGTCATAGTATTTTTCTTCAATCAGTATTATTTATATGAGATGATGATTCTAGAATGTGTAATAATTGATGGTAGGTAGTGATTCAGTGAAAGCATAGCCCAAGATTTTATTTATTGAAAGAAGTTTTCTACATTTATAATAAACATTATATGTATTTTAAACTTGAATACCAAGTTTAAATCTTTGCTTATTTGGGTAAAGATGTAGAACTTAATTTAAAATGATAGACCATTTCAGTTGAGTTTTGAGAGAACTTATTCATATACTTGTGAAATTTCCACCTAATATAACTTATTAAGAAGATTGGAAATGTCATGCCGAATTGACTTACGATCTAATTTTATATGTACTTTGCAATCCCTGTATTAATGGGATGAGGGGATAATATGAGCTTTTAGTTCTAATTTTTGATTTTGCATCCTTCACATTCATAAAAGGGATTCAAGTGATTAGAAAACAGCCTCTTAATTTCGTTGAGATTGGTTTCCTTTTATTTATTAGATTACTACTCTCTTCTTAATAATGGTAAAAATTACAGAGTGATAAGCCAAACATTTGCAGATTAAAATATTTTATTCCTCGGTTTTTATATAATCACAACAACAAAAACATTTTATGGCTTCAGTGATGATGATGAGGATGATGGCTGTCATTTCTGGGAGGGTCTCATCTATACTGTGCAATACGATAATTATATGCATCATTTCTAATCTGTACACTAACCTTACAAGGTTGTTATTCCTCTTTTAGAGATTACCAAACTGAGATGCAATTTAAGTTATTTGCCCCAAACCATACTATCTATAAACAGTATAGTTGAGATTTGAGCCCATGTCTGTTTGACTTGAAAATACTTCCACTTCTGTTGAAATCTGTTTTTCCCCCCCAGGTTTTATAAACAGCTTTTTGAAACGGAACTTTTTTTTTCATGAATTTATTCTTGTGATAGGGATGACATATTCGGATAGCCATTTTTGAGGGAAATTTTATTTAGTTCTTTTGAACAGTCCAGAGTTAGAGCTGTCCTTGAATACAAGTTTCTAATGAAGCAAAATCTTCTCTAACATCAAATGTTCCATTTTCTAGCCAAGTAGACCAAGTTTGTCCACAGAATGCTTCACAGCTATGACTGTACACATAGATATACCAAATGGACTCTTCAGAAAATTATGTATTCTAAACATGAATAGTGTGTGTCTGAGTATAATGTATACATGTGTATCAAATAATTGTATCAGAAAAATTAAGCAAGAATCCTTCTAAAATATTTCCAGTGACTGAAGATTTTCCTCAAATGTTCAAATGCCATCCATCATTAACCATTCTTACACTATGTATTCATTCTAAATTTTAGTGGATTTATATCTTTAGATTGTTTTTCTCTTGGAAAAAAAAAATGCATTCTAGGGGCTTCCCTGGTGGCGCAGTGGTTGCGCGTCCGCCTGCCGATGCAGGGGAACCGGGTTCGCGCCCCGGTCTGGGAGGATCCCACATGCCGCAGAGCGGCTGGGCCCATGAGCCATGACCGCTGGGCCTGCGCGTCCAGAGCCTGTGCTCCGTAACGGGAGAGGCCACAACAGAGGGAGGCCCGCATACCACAAAAAAAAAAAAAAAAAAAAAAAAAATGCATTCTACTTTGGGACTCTTCAACTGTTGCTAAGAATACTTTTCCTCTTCCTGCAGGGATTCGGAACTTCTCTTTCCCTCAGCTTCCTTACCTCTTGGTCAGTAGAAGATGAAGAATCAACTGGTTCTAAACTACTGATGATGACTCCCCGGGTTTAGGTCAGAGACTTGTGCACTAAGAAGCTTGTTGTGCAAGTGGAGTTTGGTCAGGTTTTAAGCCAATCCGGAAAAAGAGTTAAAGCCACCCTGTGGTCTGCAGGAACGGCCAGTCCCTCGCTCAGCTTCTGGTGACCTTGGGACTGACTGCTTGGTTCCTGTCCTGCCTCCCTGCTATTCATTATCCTTTGTTTTTTCTACATTTTCATAAGCTATCAAAGAAGGGAACAGAAAAAAGAACACATGTTGATTCTTAAGTTAAAAACATTTTTTTAAAACTTCTAATAGCACAGTCAAAACTGTGAGAACAAGTGTTGGGAGGTCTGCTTGGTGTATAAGTCAGGTTGGGAGGGGAGGAGGCTCTCACTGCAGCAGGGGTGCAGGACAGGGAGGTAGGGTTCTGATGTGGCAGCAGAACTAGAAGAGATTGCCTGAGTGATCTGATGTTAGTCAGGCTGCCCGTAGTGTGCTGTGTACAAATACTGCTTACAGGTCACTTTTCCATGTTTGAAAGGGCTTGAGGAATGGAGGTAATCAACCATGAGAGTGAAAGAGCAAATGAGATGATTAAAAGGAAAGGTAAGTAGGATTCATGAAAACATAGGATTTTTTTGCCAGATTGCCCTAGTAGAGGTTATACCAATGTATATTTCCACCAACAGTGTATATTTATTTTCCCACATCTTCCAAACAGCTTGTTAAAACTTTTAAAAATCTTTGCCTGATAAAAAAACATCTTATTGTGTTTTTTTGCATTTTTATTATGAGTGAAGTTAAATACTTTTTTTTAATGTTTTAAGATTCTTTCATATTTTTCTATTATTATTCTGTTTATGCCCTTTGCCTAGTTATCTTTTGGGTTGTTGGGGTGTAAAGAGTTATAGGCACTTTTAAAATATATTAAGGAAATTAACCCATTGTGATATGTTGCAAATATTTGTTCTTAATTAATTACATTTTACTTTGTTCACAATTTAAAACTTTTTTTTTGGTTAGGGGAGATTTTAAAATTTGTATGTAGTAAAATGTATCAGTCTTTTGTGGTTTCAGGGCTTCTTAAAATTATACTTAGAAAGGACTTCCTCGCTGTGAGGTGATAAAAGCTTTCCCATGATTTCCTTTTATGGTTTTCTCTTTACATTTAAATCTTTGATCCATTGGGAATTTATTTGAATGGATGGAATGAGGAAGGGATTAAATGTAATTCCATCTCAACTTAATTCCATCTCTTTGGAATCTTTGGAAAATGATAGGGGATTTATGGCATAGAGAGATCTCAATAATCCTTTAATTTTTTTTTAGTTATTCAGGCCAAAATTTCTCTGGATTTGTCTTGAGTGAACATCATTAGACTAGTTTGCAAGATATCTCTGTATAAATTGTTCAGGAGTTTTTCCAGTGGAGCTGCTCTCAAGAACAGTTTGCTTTCCAGATTTGTTCCCAGACCTGATAGCAAATTTCAGTTTCTAGCAGGAATATATGTAATGACCACACAGTGCATGGATTAAAACTGTATAATTTTTGAAGCAACAAGATTAAAACAGTAACACATAATGTAAATTATAGTTTTGTAGAAAGGAAAAAGTATCGTATAAACAAAGTCAGCTAGAGGGTTAATGTCCCTTATTTTCAAATATGAAAATTCAAGGGTATCCCAGTGGATGCCTTTTAAAATTTCATCTGGTCAGATTTAATGTAAAACCAGGCTCGGCAGTGTTTGGCTGCTCGGTAAAGGGCAGACGCCCAGGCATGGGTGACATGTCAGTGGTTGGTACCAGCATGCCTGTTTTTTAAGTAACATTTATGTTGTTTCCAGTGTTGTAGATGCTATACTTTTCACTCATTTCCCAGCGAGTCATTTTATTGCTGCTCTAGGCATCTGCAGTTTAAGTTATGTGTAAAAATGTTGCATGCTTTTATTTGCTGTAATTGTCAGCATCTTTTAACTTAACGATATTTACTTTTTTTTTCTTTAGAAAGCCATGGACAAGCCTGGCTGCTGTGTCCCACTTTGGATACTTGAGCAAAGGTGTATATGGCAGTTATTACTGTGGGGAAGGAAAGATGGATGTAATACTAGAAGGCATGAAGTTGGGCAGGTCCCTAGACCATGCTTATCTTCTCTATAAATTGTGATCCTCCCTACCTCTGAGATCTGTAACTGTGCCTCCCATTGTGCTTGGCCCAGGAGACCTTTTCATGCAGTGTTATCCTTTCTAGTTTTTAGTTGACCTCTCTTAAGTCTGAGTTAGAGCTTTTAAGTTTAATTAGGTCCCATTTGTTTATTTTTGTTTTTATTTCGATTACTCTAGGAGACGGATCTAAAAAGATGTTGCTGCGATTTATGCCAGAGAGTGTTCTGCCTGTGTTTTCCTCTAAGGGTTTTATAGTACCTGGTCTTACATTTAGGTCTTTAATCCATTTCGAGTTTATTTTTGTACGTGGTGTTAGAGAATGTTCTAATTTCATTCTTTACATGTAGCTGTCCAGTTTTCCCAGCACCACTTATTGAAGAGACTGTATTTTCTCCATTGTATATTCTTGTCTCCTTTGAGGAAATCTTAAACAAAACAGAAAGACAACCTACAGAATGGGAGAAAATATTTGCAAATGATGCATCCGAAAAGGGATTTCCAAAATATACAAATAGCTCATACAGCTCAATATCAAACAACAAAAAAAACCCAATCAAAAAATGGGCAGAAGGCCTAAATAGACATTTCTCCAAAGAAGGCATACAGATGGCCAACAGGCAAATGAAAAAAATGCTCGACATCACTAATTATTAGAGAAATACAAATCAAAACTACAATGAGTTGTCACCTCACTCTGGTCAGAATGGCCGTCATCAGAAAGTCTACAAATAATAAATGCTGGAGATGATGTGGAGAAAAAGGAACCCTCCTGCACTGTTGGTGGGAATGTAAGTTGGTGCAGTCACTGTGGAGAACAGTATGGAGGTTCCTTAAAAAATCAAAAACAGAGTTACCGTATGATCCTGTAGTCCCACTTCTGGCATATAGAGAAAAACTATAATTTGAAAAGATACATGCACCCCAGTGTTCAGAGCAGCACCGTTTACAATAGCCAAGACATGGAAGCAACCTAAATGTCCATCGACAGATGAATGGATAAAGATGTGGTACATATATACAATGAAATATTACTCAGCCATTAAAAAAGAACAAAATAATGACATTTGCAGCAACATGGATGTACCTAGAGATTGTCATACTGAGTGAAGTAAGTCAGACAGAGACAAATATCATATGATGTCCCTTATATGTGGAATCTTAAAAAAAAAAAAAGGATACAAGTGAACTTATTTACAAAAGAGAAATAGACCCACAGACGTAGAAAACAAATTTATGGTTACCAAAGGGGAAAGAGCAGGGGGAGGGATAAATTAGGAGGTTGGGATTAACATATACACACTATTATATATAAAATAGATAACCAACAAGGACCTACTGTGTAGCACCGGGAACTATTCTCAATAATTTTGTAATAACCTATAAGAGAAAAGAATCTGAAAAACACTATACACACACACACACACACACACACACACACACACACGTATAACTGAATCACTGTGCTGTATGCCTGAAACTAACACAACATTGTAAATCAACTATACTTCAATTAAAAAAAAAAGTCTGAGAGAAAAAAGAATATAAGTAAGAGAAGTCTGCATCTTGAAAACTTCTATTTTTTAACTTATTAGCTGGAAAGTTTGAGAAGAGAGAAATAGTTATTAAATGAATAATAGTGAAAACTCACCTTCATTTGGGTTCTGCATTTGGTTATGTAGGTCACAGAGCCTAAGGCAGTGGGAGGGGTATGGTGTCACAGGTGTAGCAGTCTGAAACAGTGAGGGTGCTTCATGGGATTTCCTGTCTTTGCCTCACCTGCAATTAACCTAGCACGTAGTAAACTTCGGCCCAGCACGATCACATATCACTGGTGCCTCAGCTGCACACCTGTGTGTACATCAGTAGAGCTGAACAGCCTGAACACTGCTGTTCTTTAGTCCATGCCTTGAGGTTTAAATTTTTGAAGTACCAGATGGAGACAGAAAGTGAGAGTAGCACTTCAGGAGATGACAGTGTCTTTTTGTTGGATTCAGAAGTTATAACCCAGGTGACTAACATTGAAGAGGGAGAAAGGGAAGAACATTTCAGGTAATTATGGAATTTGCTGTCAGTTCTCCTTCTCTCACCTTTGTCCCTCTGTCCACATCCTTCACTTGTGCTACCCAGCCCTCCCTTCCTCTTTGTTTTAATCTCTTTTCCAGTAAGACTTCTTTTCTCTGGGGGAAGGTTTGGAGCTGAAGAGGACAGGTTTCTAGTTGTATGTAGCACTCTTCATTCCACAACTTGTCCTGAGCTTGTAAGAGGCATTTTAAATGACTTGTTAGAACACCAGGAAGAGAAGGTGTTAGACAGGTTTTGTAGTAGTATTTCAGGAATTTCAGGTAGAGACTGAACTACTACCCCTTCGTATATCTGATATGTACCTAACATGTGATTTGGATTTGAATCTAATAGATTTTTCTTCTTCTTTTTCTTGGAATACGTTCCTGTGTGTGTGTGTGTGTGTGTGTGTGTATGTATTTGTGTATGTGTGTATGTATGTATGGCTACTTTTGTTGCCTTATTCATGTGTATGAAACATTTTGATTAAGTACAAATTAATTGTTTCATGAATCAGAGCCTCTGACCTTATATCTCACTCCCCTTATATCTCCCCTGCCTCCCGCCCTGGCAAATCTCTCTTGGTTTGATCTCTAGCTGTAACTTCATAATTGAAGTGTTTGAGAATGCCTCCTGATTAAGCAGCTCTCCAAGTTCCTTTCATTGGTGAAGAAAGAGGTCTCACCCAGCTTGTAGACACAGTGCCATTTGTGTATTAATTGTGTTGTGCTGTTATAAATTTTAGGAGGCTTTATTCTGGCTTTTCTTTCTCAGCAGGGTTAGCAAACTAATTCTTTTGGAGGTATTAAAAAAAACTCTTGAAGTTTGTACTGCATATTATCACTGTCAGCCACATGGGCAATTAAACATCTTTTACAGTCTTATCTATGAGTAATTGGGTAGGAGAACAGATCATTATTTTCATCAGATCTTGTCTTTATGTTTAGTGTTCAAAGAGTCTTTGCTTTCTCAAGTTAAAGGATTTCTTTATCCACAGATTTTATTTTTAAAGTCTAAGTTAAATGACAGAAGAGATTGAATATTAGGAACTCTTGATAACCCACACTAAATTTGTTAATCAGTGTTTAAAATGAATAAGAAGTATGTTTTACATTTTAAAGAATAATTCAGTGTTCAAAGTATGAAAATGAACGGTTTTATTAGCATATGAAATTCTTTTTCTGTGTCAGCCTTCTCATTCTCTCCATAATTTTATTTTAGCCTTTCTTTTTTTTTAATATTTATTTATTTGGCTGCTCCAGGTCTTCGTTGCGGCACACGGGATCTTTTTAGTTGCTGCATGCGGGATCTTTTAGTTGCAGCATGCAGGCTCTTAGTTGTGGCATGCGGGATCTAGTTCCCTGACCAGGGATTGAACCTGGGCCTTCTGCATTGGGAGCTCGGAGTCTTAACTGCTGGACCACGAGGGAAGTCCCTAGTCTTTCTTATTTGGGTAAGCTACTTCTCTCCCAAGGTGTGCTGATGCTTCACATATTGCATAGTTTTAAATATGGTCAGTGTGTCATGAACAATTAGTAGGAATGAGGTATTCATTATGTTTGTGTTAAAACTGTTTGGCCTGGTGTTAAAATTGTGGAAGTTATTTTGACATATTTGTCAAAGGAAGAAGCAACCTGGACTTTGTTGTTGTGATAGATTTGGTACTGTGATCCTCCGTTTACTTGTGAGGCAACAGGAGGCTGTCTGGGATTTTCTTTTGACAGTTCAATTTAAAAGCAAATCTGTGTAAGATTGAGCTTTTCTTTTCCTTAGGACTATGTGACCACGTTTTCATCCTGAGAAACTGAGCTAGTGTATGCATTGTTTTAGGAAACCGTGATACTTTAGGGCATTTGTCTGTTTACAGTATTATTTCATAGCTGAATGTCACCATGACTCTCCCAAACCAAATATGTCTTTGAGATTTGATCTTATTTTATTTATAAGTGCAACAAAGAGATCAAGGTAAGGCCACATTCCATGTAGTGTTTCTCACCTCTTCAGCAGTCAGACATAAGGAAATGTGGCAGCAGAGTGCTTGCACAATGTTCACAGTGGCGTTCCAGCTGAAACACCTTGCAGAAAAAAAAAGTGTGTGGGTGTCGAAGGTGGTGAGGGGTGGATAGTGGGAGTTGCAGCTGTAACCTTGGGAGAACCAATTATAGATTCAGTGCTGTATATGAAAGTTGTTTCTGTAAAATCAATTTGATAGTTTAAAATATATATAGAAAAGTTTTATGTGTTTCTTTAAAATCTGTGCTAATACACATTAACCAAACTGTCATTATGGTTACATACTCATTAATTTCCATGCAGGCACACACACAGAATAAGGGCAGAAGATTGTGTGCTCTTCTTTTTCTCTGAATAGCTTCTGAGCTGGGTTTTAAATTAATTCTTAAAAGAATAGCATTGTGTCATTTGAGGCACCATGGCTAAGAGGGTAAAGTCATAGCTACCTGAAATGTAGGTTTCTGGTGCTGCCAGTCATCATCTGCTTTAGGAGGAGGTACTCACAGAGGAGCACTGTGTCCAGTAGCTTTTGGAATAACTTTTATTTTTGGACTTGGTTGGAGTAAGGGGTGCCTTTTCTTACGTTATAGCTCTGTGGGAAGTTGGTCAGTCTCCCTTCATGGCGGTAGTTCTAACCTGCCTACCACTGACTCACAAATCTCTCATTTTCTGATTTATAATTTTGTAAAGTTATTATCTATCATACCATTACGGTAAAAGAGTTCTTAGACTAGAATATTTCGAGATCCCCAGAGTCTTTAGAGTAGAATAGTCCTTAGGGATCATTAGAAGAATGCTTCTGTAAATATGAAAGGGGAATATAAGGCAGAAAGGAAAAACAAAAATGTTTTAATTCTTTTAAGAGAGAAAAATTTATTTAGGAGTTATATGCAGTGTACTAAGCCAAATATGATATAGTATATCAGTTATATGTTTATTAATCCTGTAAAGTAGGTATTATTATTTCCTATCTTCCAGATGCAGAAATTGTAGCTCAGAAAGCCACATACACCATATTGTTAGTATATGGTAGAGCAAAATCTTGAACCCCAGTGTAACTGATGTTAAAAGTAAAAGACTTCAGTTTTATAAAAAATTTTGATATATCTGCTGCTAAATGTTATTTTCTAATAAGTAATAACTTTTAAGAGGCTACAGCTTATTTCTCAGTTCTGAAATTCCTTCTTTGAGGAGTTTTTGAGCACCAGTGATGTATAAATTATGCAGCCAACATAAAAGTGAAGTAGTGCATACAGTAATGTGACCTTTTAAAAATATGACCTCGAGGACACCTGGGAATTATTACTAACTCACAATCATGAGAGGTTCTAGTTCTTTGGCATTTGAGAGTAGAAATGTTTATCATATGATCTTGTTTAATGTTCTCTGGTATCTCATTGTTGGCAGATTCATAGCCTAGTATGTATGGCAAACAATGACATATAGTTTGAAATGTTTACAGAGATAATTAAACCACATTTCTAGAACTTGTATACCTTTAAAATTAAGAGTCTACAGATGCCCAGATCTCTCAGTCAGATCTTCACTTGTATCTCCATTATAAGACAGTTGATTTTAAGTGAGAAGAGAAGCTTCTGATTTTAGTTAAACCAGATAATTTGGTGTACATATTTTAATTTTTTTGCAATGTATTTATTGGTTTATAGCATCATAGAACTAATAATAATGGCTCATGCATTTGATTGGTTGGTTGCTTGCTTGCTTTATTCATTCTCTGCCTTATTTGAAATGAGGCCATGAGTTAGAAGATACTGCAGCAGTCCAAATGGGTTAACAAGGGCTTGGAATATGGTATTTCTTCTAGGTTCTTGCGTTTCTTTCAGATCTAGGATGGCTATTTTAATGGCTAAATTCCTCTGGAAGCCCATAAAGCTATTTCACAATTCTCTGCTTTTAATACCCTGACTGTTATTTTGTCTTCTATAGAAATTCCGCATTTTAGGATTCCCAGGATAGAGAGGTAGCATTAACAGCTTACCAGTGACAGATATATCAATATCACACCCAGGCCTATTTTATACTCGGTGACTTTTCATAGTCATCACACCCTTAATTATCTGTTATGTACAATACCAAAACAGATGTGTATTTTGCATAAAAAAAGATATTTCTATTACTGTGTAACTTTGGATGTGTGATCTGGAGTATAGTTTAGCACCTAAAATATTCTTTCAATATGAAATATAGCTATCACCCAATATACTCTCATTAGTGTTACAAAAATAATAAATTTAATGATAATCAGCAGAGTCTGATGTGAACATTGCTTAATCTCAGAAAATTTTATTCAGTATTGGAGTCTAGCCATTAGGCTGTCTTTGTAATTAACCATGAAGCATGCTCCTACAAGACTTTCTTGGTATTTCACTAATTAAACTCTTTGGGATGGAATCCAAGGTATGTTTGTCTGTATGAGTTTTATGATGTACAAGAAGGGCCTTAGAGCACAGAAACTGTATAAAACTATATAGAAGTTCCTGGTTATTAAGTTGTTTATTTAAAGTTAAAATTTTAACTTTCTATTTCTCCTTAAGCTTTGGATTCAACTTAACATTAAACCCTCGTAAACAGTCAATTGCATGTTCAAACTTAGTAAATGAAAATTCCTGAAACATTTAAAGCTCTGTTCATAAATGTAATATAGTCAATTTTCCTTTAAAAAAATACATAAAGTGACAAACCTGGGAAGATTACAATCAGAACAAGCAAAACCTTTCTAGATACTTAATTTTAGAAGTTCTGCTATACTTTTACTTTCCATTAGTGATTAGCTTCCCTTTTCCATGCTCTCATATGTAGATATGCATTTTCTCTATTATAATTTGCAAATCAAACAGTTTCTTTAACTTAGGTAGGCTGTTTTTTCCCCTCTTGGTGCTCTCTTTTCTTCCCTATTTCCCTTCCTTTTAAGGTAAGGTCTTTAGAATACTTCTTTCAGTCCCCTTTTCTCTGGATGAGACTTTTGGTACTCTTCTGTTTAACACCATTCTCCCCTCACCCCCAGGCCTAATATTTTGCTGTAATGGTTTACTATTTTTTATCATTCAGTCAGATTCAGTTATATGTGTCTTGTTGTTTGCTCTCCTTTTTATCATATTACATCTTAATGTATCTGTTCTAGTTCATTTGTTATTTGGTTGATATTTTCTTGTGTATTTTGTTCAGGTAAGTTCTATGAGTGATGTACTCTCATTTCTTGCATATACTCAATGCTGTTTTTTTCTTTTCCTTTGTAGGCAACTTATTCTTTCTGAATGCTTGTAGGATTTTTCTTTTATTCGTAGTTATGTGTATTTTGTCATCAAGTCTTCAGCTTGGAACTCAGTGACTTTCAATCTACAGATTCAAGTCTTCATGTTAGGAAAGATTTTTTTAATGTTATCTATTATTAATTTAATTATTACCTCTTATCTGTAATAATTTTCTCCTTGTGGAATCTATTTATTGCATATTTGGCCTCCTTAATCTTTTTTTCATGATGTATTTATCTTTACATTTTGATTTTGTGATTTGAGGTATTTCTTATACTTGTTCTTTAGGCCAGGGGTCCCCAACTCCCAGGCCATGGACCGTTAGGTACCGGTCCGTGGCTTGTGAGGAACCAGGCCACACCGCAGGAGGTGAGCAGGCTCGTGCGCGAGTGAGCGAAGCTTCATCTGCTGCTCCCCACTGTTCACATTACCGCCTGAACTATCCCCCCCTCGCCCCCTCCCCCCGCCCCGTCCCCATCCGTGGTAAAATTGTCTTCCATGAAACTGGTCCCTGGTGCCAAAAAGTTTGGGGACTGCTGCTTTAGACCACTGATTTCATCCTTTTCTTTAATCTTTCAGATTCAATTTGAGTAGAGAAGTAATTTCTAAGCATTCTTCTTCACGTATAGATATAACATATCCACTGACATAATATAATACTTATACAGTGATAAATTTAGATCATTGTCTTTCTTCTTCAGCTTTGCAGCTTGATTCATTCAATGTACATGTTCTGTTTGTTCTGACTGAACAGAATTGAAGCTTTTACTGCTAAGCTAAATATTGCCCTTCTTTGTTTCCTCCCCCTACGGTGTTTCTCCAGCAGTCCCATGATGTGTATAGCTTCTGCCTTCTCTTAGGTGCAGACACCCACATTAGGAGCCCTAGGCCTTTTAATTGATTGTTAAATTTATTTACAGAGTAATTTTCCAGTTTTTACTAATTCCTTGGGGGCAAGTACCTCTTTTGTTGTGGAGAGAAGTGGGAGTGTAGCCTCCTTGAACCTCTGTTTTTCTCTGCCGGTTTACCAGTCAGTATGATCCCATTTGCTTTTTTGTCTTCCAGAAGTTGATCGAGATTTCTGGCCTGCTGATCCCACCCATATTAATCTCTTAAAGAGTTATTTCCTTTTATTTGGCTTACTGGCTTTTCAGAGACTTGGAGAAGGAAAGCTCTGTTTCTCAACGTATATGCGGTCTTGAATTGGAAGTCCACTGGTAGTTATTTTCATGGCTTTTGAGAGGAGACTTCTGAAGGGGCCATTCAGTGAGGCAGAATCTTGGTGTCTGTCACCTAGTCTAGTGGGTCTCTAGAGGTGAGAATGGCTTGTTTTAGTGTCCTCTTCAGGCTGGGAAGTAGGAACTTCTAGGAGAAAATGGTCTATCTCATCTGGAGTGACTGAGATGTGCTAATATATTTCAGTTTTCCCATCTGCAAAATAAGGCTAATAACAGTGTATCAAACAGTAACCAGTTAGAAGATATAATGGAAGAAAAGGTGCCATTTTTAAGAGCACCAAAGAAGATAAAATACTCAGAAGTAAACTTAATAAGGAACTCTAAAACCTATGTGAAGAAAATTTTAAATATCACTGAAGGACATAAAAGACGTTTGGAACAAATGAAAAGATATACTTTGTTCACAACAAAATATTCAACATCATAAAGATGTCAGTTTGTTATAAATTTAATGTGATAATAAGAATCCTTGTTAAAACCTAGGTAAACTGGTTTTGAAAGAAATTGACCTTGACCAAATAATTTAGCAAAGAAACTTTGGGGAAAAGAAAAAAGCAAGGATGTTGGATAGAGGATTAGTGTGAGCAGACATTGCTATAAAGTGTCAATTGTTAAAAACTTGTGGTACCAGTATGAATAGAGGGCATAAGGGAGTAAAATGGAAAGCCTAGAAATACACCCTAATACATAGGAAGATACGGCAAAGATGGCTTCTCAAAAACCAACAGAGACATTATGTTTTTGTTTCTTTTCTAAAATTAATTTTTGGGCTGTGTTGGGTCTTCATTGCTGTGTGCGGGCTTTCTCTAGTTGCGACAGGCGGGGGCTGTTCTTCGTTGCGGTGCACGGGCTTCTTGTTGCAGTGGCTTCTCTTGTTGCAAAGCATGGGCTCTAGGCGCATGGGCTTCAGTAGTTGTGCACGTGGGCTAAGTAGTTGTGGCTCAGGGGCTTAGTTG
This sequence comes from Physeter macrocephalus, assembly GCF_002837175.3. NCBI lineage: Eukaryota > Metazoa > Chordata > Mammalia > Artiodactyla > Physeteridae > Physeter > Physeter macrocephalus. The sequence goes on from NC_041229.1 coordinate 5,137,025, forward strand.
CTCTGTGGCATGTGGGATCTTCCCGGAACAGGGCTCGAACCCATGTCCCCTGCATTGGCAGATTCTTAACCACTGGGCCACCAGCAAAGTATTGAGGACGTACTTTGGGGGAAACTGCATATTCATCTGTGGAAAATAAAATTGGAGATCAGCCTCATACCAGGGATAATTTCCAAATGGTTGAAGATATAGTGTATTAAATGAAACCATGAAATATTCAAAAGAAAACATGGGAAATTAAAAAAAATTGTTTTAGATCAGGAAAGGCATTTTGAACTGACTTAAAATGCAAAACTCCCTGTAGAGCTCCGTCAGCTTCCGGTCCATCAGGAAGTCTAAGCTCTGCTCTGAGTCTGACATGGCCGACTGCAGGGAGCTCTGCAACCCGTTGGTACCAAACCACACCCCTCGAACATCTGTGTGGCTGACAGGGTGTTGATGCTCCGGCTGGGTGTCAGGCCTGAGCCTCTGAGGTGGGAGAACTGAGTTGAGGACACTGGACCAACAAAGCCCTCCTGGCCCCACGTAATATCATTTGGCGAGAGTTCTCCCGGAGATCTCCATCTCAGTGCTAAGACCCAGCTCCACTCAACAACGAGCAAGCTCCAGTGCTGGACACCCCATGCCAAACAACCAGCGAGACAGCAACACAACCCCACACATTAACAGAGAGGCTGCCTAAAATCATAAGAAGTTCACAGACAACCGGAAACACACCACCAGATGTGGTCCTGCCCACCAGAAAGACAAGAACGAGCCTCATCCACCAGAACACAGGCATCAGTCCCCTCCACCAGGAAGCCCACACAACCCACTGAAGCAACCTTACCCACTGGGGGCAAACACCAAAAACAGCGGGAACTACGAACCTGCAGCCTGCGAAAAGGAGACCCCAAACACAGTAAGTTAAGCAAAATGAGAAGACAGAGAAATACACAGCAGATGAAGGAGCAAGGTAAAAACCCACCAGCCCAAACAAATGAAGAGGAAATAGGCAGTCTACCTGAAAAAGAATTCAGAGTAATGATAGTAAAGATTATCCAAAATCTTGGAAATAGAATGGAGAAAATACAAGGACCTAGAAGAACTAAAGAGTAAACAAACAATGATGAACAACACAATAAATGAAGTTTAAAATTCTCTAGAAGGAATCAATAGCAGAATAACCGAGGCAGAAGAACGGGTAAGTGACCGGAAAGGTAAAATAGTGGAAATAACTACCACAGAGCAGAATAAAGGAAAAAGAATGAAAAGAATTGAGGACAGTCTCAGCTCTGGGACAGCAAAAATGCACCAACATTAGAATTATAGGGGTCCCAGAAGAAGAAGAGAAAAAGAAAGGGACTGAGAAAATATTTGAAGAGATTATAGTTGGAAACATCCCTACTATGGGAAAAGAAATAGTCAATCAAGTCCAGTCCCATACAGGAGAAATCCAAGGAGAAACACGCCAAGACACATATTCATATAATCAAACTATCAAAAATTAAATACAAAGAAATAATATTAAAAGCAGCAAGGGAAAAGCCAACCAAGATTACTCTACCCGGCAAGGATCTCATTCAGATTTGATGGAGAAATTAAAACCTTTACAGACAAGCAAAAGCTGAGAGAGTTCAGCACCACCAAACCAGCTTTACAACAAATGCTAAAGGAACTTCTCTAGGCAAGAAACACAAGAGAAGGAAAAGACCTACAAGAACAACCCGAAACAATTCAGTAAATGGTAATAGGACCATACATATCGATAATTACCTTAAATGTAAATGGATTAAATGCTCCCACCAAAAGACACAGACTGGCTGAATGGATACAAAAACAAGACCCATATATATGCTGTCTACAAGAGACCCACTTCAGACCTAGGGACACATACAGACTGAAAGTGAGGGGATGGAAAAAGATATTCCATGCAAATGGAAATTAAAAGAAAGCTGCAGTGGCAATTCTCATATCAGACAAAATAGACTTTAAAGTAAAGACTATTACAAGTGACAAAGAAGGACACCACATAATGTTCAAGGGATCAACCCAAGAAGAAGATATAACAATTGTAAATATTTATGCACCCAGCATAGGAGCACCTCAATACATAAGGCAAATGCTAACAACCATAAAAGGGGAAATTGACAGTAACACAATAATAGTAGGAGACTTTAACACCCCACTTTCACCAATGGACAGGTCATCCAAAATGACAATAAATACGGAAACAAAAGCTTTAAATGACACATTAAACAAGATGGTCTTAATTGATATTTATAGGACATTCCATCCAAAAACAACACAATATACTTTCTTCTCAAGTGCTCCTGGAACATTCTCCAGGATAGATAATATCGTGGGTCACAAATCAGCCTTGGTAAATTTAAGAAAACTGAAATTGTATTTTTTCTGACACAACGCTATGAGACTAGATATCAATTACAGGAAAAAAATCTGTAAAAAATACAAACACATTGAGGCTAAACAATACACTACTAAGTAACCAAGAGATCACTGAAGAAATCAAAGAGGAAATAAAAAAAAATACCTAGAAACAAATGACAATGAAAGCACAATGGCCCAAAACCTATGGGATGCAGCAAAAGCAGTTCTAAGAGGGAAGCTATAGCAATACAAACCTACCTCAAGAAATAAGAAACATCTCAAATAAACAACCTAACCTTACACCTAAAGCAGTTACACAAAGAAGAACAAAAAATCCAAAAGTTAGCAGAAGGAAAGAAATCATAAAAATCAGATCAGAAATAAATGAAAAAGAAATGAAGGAAACGATAGCAAAGATCAATAAAACTAAAAGCTGGTTCTCTGAGAAGATAAACAAAATTGATAAACCAGTAGCCAGACTCATCAAGGCCAAAAGGGAGAAGATTCAAATCAGCAGAATTAGAAATGATAAAGCAGAAGTAACAAGTGACACTGCAGAAATACAAAGGATCGTGAGAGATTACTACAAGCAACTATATGCCAATATAATG
>NC_041229.1:5140181-5140640 GCF_002837175.3 Physeter macrocephalus
ATATGCAAATCAATCAATGTGATACACCATATTAACAAATTGAAGGATAAAAACCATATGATAATCTCAATAGATGCAGAAAAAGCTTTCGACAAAATTTAACACCCATTTATGATAAAAACCCTCTAGAAAGTAGGCATGGGGGAACTTACCTCAACATAATAAAGGCCACATATGACAAACTCACAGCCAGCATCGTTCTGAATGGTGAAAAACAAACCATTTCCACTAAGATCAGGAGCAAGACAAGGTTTTCCACTCTCACTGCTATTGTTCAACATAGTTTTGGAAGTTTTAGCCCCAGCAATCAGAGATAAAAAAGAAATAAAAGGAATCCAAATTGGAAAAGAAGAAGTAAAGCTGTCAGTGTTTGTGGATGACATGATACTATACATAGAGAATCCTAAAGATGCTACCAGAAAACTACTAGAGCTAATCAATGAATTTGATAAAATAGCA
>NC_041229.1:5141740-5146148 GCF_002837175.3 Physeter macrocephalus
TGAAGTTAGCAGAAGGAAAGAAATCATAAAGATCAGATCAGAAATAAATGAAAAAGAAATGAAGAAAACAATACCAAAGATCAATACAACTAAAAGCTCGTTCTTTGAGAAGGTAAACAAAATTGATAAACCATTAGCCAGACACAACAAAAAAAAAGGGAGAAGACTCTAATCAGCAGAATTAGAATGAAAAAGGAGAAGTAACAACTGACACTGCAGAAATACAAAGGATCATGACAGATTACTACAAGCAACTATATGCCAAAAAAATGGACAACCTGGAAGAAATGGACAAATTCTTAGAAAAGCACAACCTTCCGAGACTTGAACCAGGAAGAAATAGAAATAGGAAGAAATACAAACAGAACAATCACAAGCACTGAAATTGAAACTATGATTAAAAATCTTCCAAAAAACAAAAGCCCAGGACCAGATGGCTTCACAGGTGAATTCTACCAAACATTTAGAGAAGAGCTAACAACTATCCTTTTCAAACTCTTCCAAAATAAAGCACAGGGAGGAACACTCCCAAACTCATTCTACGAGGCCACCATCTCCCTGATACCAAAACCAGACAAAGATGTCACAAAAGAAGAAAACTACAAGCCAATATCACTGATGAACATAGATTCAAAAATTGTCAACAAAATGCTAGCAAACAGAATCCAGCAGCACATTAAAAGGATCATACACCATGGTCAAGTGGGGTTTATCCTAGTAATGCAAGGATTCTTCAACATACGCAAGTCAATCTATAATAAAATATCTAGGAATAAACCTACCTAAGGAGATAAAAGACTTGTATGCAGATATAAGACACTGATGAAAGAAATTAAAAATGATACAGACAGAGAGAGAGATATACCGTGTTCTTGGATTGGAAGAATCAACATTGTGAAGATGACTATACTACCCAAAGTAATCTACAGATTCAGTATCAATGGAAGAGGATAGAAAGCCCAGAGATAAACCCATGCATATATGGTCACCTTATCTGTGATAAAGGAGGCAAGAATATACAATGGAGAAAAGACAGCCTCCTTAATAAGTGGTGCTGGGAAAACTGGACAGCTACACGTAAAAGAATGAAATCAGAACACTTCCTAATGCCATACATAAAAATAAACTCAAAAGGGATTAAAGACCTAAATGTAAGGCCAGTCACTATAAAACTCTTAGAGGAAAACATAGGCAGAGTACTGTATGACATAAATCACAGCAAGATCCTTTTTGACCCACCTCCTAGAGAAATGGAAATAAAAACAAAGATAAACAAATGGGACCTAATGGAACTTGAAAGCTTTTGCACAGCAAAGGAAACCATAAACAAGATGAAAAGACAACCCTCAGAGTGGGAGAAAATATTTGCAAAGGAATTAATGGACAAAGCATTAATCTCCAAAATATACAAGCATCTCATGCAGCTCAACATCAAAAAAACAATGCAATCCAAAAATTGGCCAAAGACCTAAATAGACATTTCTCCAAAGATGTTATACAGATTGCCAACAAACACGTGAAAGGATGCTCAACATCACTAATCATTAGAGAAATGCAAATCAAAACCACAGTGAGGTATCACCTCACACCTGGTCAGAATGGCCATCATCAAAAAATCTACAACAATAAATGCTGGAGAGGGTGTGGAGAAAAGAGAACCCTCTTGCACTGTTGGTGGGAATGTAAATTGATACAGCCACTATGGAGGTTCCTTAAAAAACTAAAAATAGAACTACCAAACGACCCAGCAATCCCACTACTGGGCATATACCCTGAGAAAACCATAATTCAAAAAGAGTCATGTACCACAGTGTTCACTGCAGCACTATTTACAATAGCTGGGACATGGGAACAACCTAAGTGTCCATCAACAGATGAATGGATAAAGAAGACGTGGTGGGGCTTCCCTGATGGCGCAGTGGTTGAGAGTCCGCCTGCCGATGCAGGGGACACGGGTTCGTGCTCCAATCCGGGAAGATCCCACATGCCGTGGAGCGGCTGGGCCCGTGAGCCATGGCCACTGAACCTGTGTGTCCGGAGCCTGTGTTCCGCAACAGGAGAGGCCACGACAGTGAGAGGCCCGCGTACTGCAAAAAAAAAAAAAGAAAAAAAAGATGTGGCACATATATACAATGGAATATTACTCAGCCATAAAAAGAAATGAGATTGAGTTATTTGTAGTGAGGTGGATGGACCTAGAGTCTGTCATAAAGAGTGAAGTAAGTCAGAAAAACAAGTACCATATGCTAACATATATATATGGAATCTAAAAAAAAAAAAAGGTTCTGAAGAACCTAGGAATAGGACAGAAGTAAAGACTCAGACATAGAGAATGGATTTGAGCACACGGGGAGGGGGAAGGGTAAGTTGGGATGAAGTGAGAGAGTGTCATGGACATATATACACTACCAAAAGTAAAATAGTTAGCTAGTGGGAAGCAGCCACATAGCACAGGGAGATCAGCTTGGTGCTTTCTGTCCACCTAGAGGGGTGGAATAGGGAGGGTATGAGGGAGACGCAAGAGGGAGGAGATATGGGGATATATGAATATGTATAGCTGATTCACTTTGTTATTCAGCAGCAACTAACACAACAGTGTAAAGCAGTTGTACTCCAATAAAGATGTTAAAAAAATGCAAAACTAAAAGGGTTCTAAAATTGAATACATAAAATAGAAAACATCTGCATTATAGAAAACAATAAGCAAGGACCAATGACAGCCTTTAAAAAATACTTGGAATTCATAATACAAATGAAGAACTAATCTCTTTAGTATATAAAGAACTAAAAAGATATAAGGAAAAGACCAAGAACCCAACAAAAAAATGGGCTACTGTATAAAAAGAATTTTTTACACTGTATTGTATTTGTCTTTCAGGTACACGTGAACATATATAAAAATGACATTTACAAATTTGTAGCGTAGTTAGTAATAGCAAAAGATTGGAAATATTTCAAGAATTCATTAGTAGGGGATTGGTTCAGTAAATTGTGGAATATCTACACAGTGGGCTATTACACAGTTGTAAAAACAGTGAAGAAGCTCTTTATATACTGATATGGAAAGTTCTGCAGGAAATATTAGAGGACTGCACAACAGTGTGTAAACATACTTTTTATGTAAAAAGTGGGGTGGAGATGGAGGAATAAAACTTCTAATTTTTTACGCAAAGAGTAGCATATTTACACATTGCTTTTTTACTTTGCTTTTTGTGGATATATTCTTTAACATATATGCAAAAATTATATACATAAATATATTCATAAAGTCTGGAGTATATAAAGTGGGGAATTTAATGAGTAGGAGTTGGGCAGACTGGAGACAGGGAAGGGAGGAAGATTTTTCACTATATACCTTTTGATACTCTTGATTTTTGCATGATAAAGTTACACCTGCTAAGAATTATAGTATATCAGGCATTTTCAGTTGGAAATCACCAAAACTCGATTCCTTTGCCTTCAGTAAACCTCTATTCTGTTTTCACCACCAACAAAGCTAACCCTGTTATTGTTAGAAGTTCAGTTTCCTTATTTTCTGGGAATTCTAGGAATATTAGATATTTGTAAGCACTTAATAATCTGTATAAACGAACCAGAACAGAGCTCCAATATTTAAAGGTGCTTTATAATCTAATTTATTAATATCCTCTGAAGGTAGGAAAATATATTACTCCCTATGATGACAATAACTCTTATCATTTACAGACACACACAGCCACCTTGTAGCTTCAGTTTTACAACTTGAACAGAGAACACCAAACTCACCAGTTTAGGTGTGTCTCAACGAGGTGTTCTTCTCTTCAGTAGAATTTAAATATATTCTTTCACAAACAGACAGACATAAATAGACTAAAACCCATTTCTCTGACAGAGAATAGGTGCCTTTCTCTATCTGTCAAATATCACCACATGGTCAGACCATAAGAAAACTTCCCAGTCATTCCCTATACCAATGGGGAGTAACTCACTGGCCACCAGTGTCACAGAACCATACCCAGCTGGGCAAAGAACCAGAAATAAACAAACAACAAAGATTGGGGGATAAAAGGAAAAAAGTTCTATCGCTGCTCGGAATTCACTCCGAGGATCAAGGGAGGATATCCCTGGGAGCAAGCAGTCCCTTAGGCGATGTGTCACTTGGGCTTCTCTGTGGAACTTCAACTCCGTCAAGTATGATCTTTCATGTTATGAACAAGAAGCGCATAAAATATAAAGTGTGTGACAGAGATACAAATAATTTTTTAATTAGGGAAGCAGCAAGATGGTAAGGCTAGTTCCCACAATTTGAAGAAAGTGGTGTTCTCTCTTCTTTTTCCTTTTGATTGAAAATATCCAGGTTCAAATCTGGAGATGTTTTACACAAAACTCTTGTAAATATAGCATTAGATTCTTTAGGTTTTATGGTTAG
>NC_041229.1:5149472-5155622 GCF_002837175.3 Physeter macrocephalus
AAGAGAACCCTCTTGCACTGTTGGTGGGAATGTAAATTGATACAGCCACTATGGAGGTTCCTTAAAAAACTAAAAATAGAACTACCAAACGACCCAGCAATCCCACTACTGGGCATATACCCTGAGAAAACCATAATTCAAAAAGAGTCATGTACCACAGTGTTCACTGCAGCACTATTTACAATAGCTGGGACATGGGAACAACCTAAGTGTCCATCAACAGATGAATGGATAAAGAAGACGTGGTGGGGCTTCCCTGATGGCGCAGTGGTTGAGAGTCCGCCTGCCGATGCAGGGGACACGGGTTCGTGCTCCAATCCGGGAAGATCCCACATGCCGTGGAGCGGCTGGGCCCGTGAGCCATGGCCACTGAACCTGTGTGTCCGGAGCCTGTGTTCCGCAACAGGAGAGGCCACGACAGTGAGAGGCCCGCGTACTGCAAAAAAAAAAAAAGAAAAAAAAGATGTGGCACATATATACAATGGAATATTACTCAGCCATAAAAAGAAATGAGATTGAGTTATTTGTAGTGAGGTGGATGGACCTAGAGTCTGTCATAAAGAGTGAAGTAAGTCAGAAAAACAAGTACCATATGCTAACATATATATATGGAATCTAAAAAAAAAAAAAGGTTCTGAAGAACCTAGGAATAGGACAGAAGTAAAGACTCAGACATAGAGAATGGATTTGAGCACACGGGGAGGGGGAAGGGTAAGTTGGGATGAAGTGAGAGAGTGTCATGGACATATATACACTACCAAAAGTAAAATAGTTAGCTAGTGGGAAGCAGCCACATAGCACAGGGAGATCAGCTTGGTGCTTTCTGTCCACCTAGAGGGGTGGAATAGGGAGGGTATGAGGGAGACGCAAGAGGGAGGAGATATGGGGATATATGAATATGTATAGCTGATTCACTTTGTTATTCAGCAGCAACTAACACAACAGTGTAAAGCAGTTGTACTCCAATAAAGATGTTAAAAAAATGCAAAACTAAAAGGGTTCTAAAATTGAATACATAAAATAGAAAACATCTGCATTATAGAAAACAATAAGCAAGGACCAATGACAGCCTTTAAAAAATACTTGGAATTCATAATACAAATGAAGAACTAATCTCTTTAGTATATAAAGAACTAAAAAGATATAAGGAAAAGACCAAGAACCCAACAAAAAAATGGGCTACTGTATAAAAAGAATTTTTTACACTGTATTGTATTTGTCTTTCAGGTACACGTGAACATATATAAAAATGACATTTACAAATTTGTAGCGTAGTTAGTAATAGCAAAAGATTGGAAATATTTCAAGAATTCATTAGTAGGGGATTGGTTCAGTAAATTGTGGAATATCTACACAGTGGGCTATTACACAGTTGTAAAAACAGTGAAGAAGCTCTTTATATACTGATATGGAAAGTTCTGCAGGAAATATTAGAGGACTGCACAACAGTGTGTAAACATACTTTTTATGTAAAAAGTGGGGTGGAGATGGAGGAATAAAACTTCTAATTTTTTACGCAAAGAGTAGCATATTTACACATTGCTTTTTTACTTTGCTTTTTGTGGATATATTCTTTAACATATATGCAAAAATTATATACATAAATATATTCATAAAGTCTGGAGTATATAAAGTGGGGAATTTAATGAGTAGGAGTTGGGCAGACTGGAGACAGGGAAGGGAGGAAGATTTTTCACTATATACCTTTTGATACTCTTGATTTTTGCATGATAAAGTTACACCTGCTAAGAATTATAGTATATCAGGCATTTTCAGTTGGAAATCACCAAAACTCGATTCCTTTGCCTTCAGTAAACCTCTATTCTGTTTTCACCACCAACAAAGCTAACCCTGTTATTGTTAGAAGTTCAGTTTCCTTATTTTCTGGGAATTCTAGGAATATTAGATATTTGTAAGCACTTAATAATCTGTATAAACGAACCAGAACAGAGCTCCAATATTTAAAGGTGCTTTATAATCTAATTTATTAATATCCTCTGAAGGTAGGAAAATATATTACTCCCTATGATGACAATAACTCTTATCATTTACAGACACACACAGCCACCTTGTAGCTTCAGTTTTACAACTTGAACAGAGAACACCAAACTCACCAGTTTAGGTGTGTCTCAACGAGGTGTTCTTCTCTTCAGTAGAATTTAAATATATTCTTTCACAAACAGACAGACATAAATAGACTAAAACCCATTTCTCTGACAGAGAATAGGTGCCTTTCTCTATCTGTCAAATATCACCACATGGTCAGACCATAAGAAAACTTCCCAGTCATTCCCTATACCAATGGGGAGTAACTCACTGGCCACCAGTGTCACAGAACCATACCCAGCTGGGCAAAGAACCAGAAATAAACAAACAACAAAGATTGGGGGATAAAAGGAAAAAAGTTCTATCGCTGCTCGGAATTCACTCCGAGGATCAAGGGAGGATATCCCTGGGAGCAAGCAGTCCCTTAGGCGATGTGTCACTTGGGCTTCTCTGTGGAACTTCAACTCCGTCAAGTATGATTTTTCATGTTATGAACAAGAAGCTCATAAAATATAAAGTGTGTGTCAGAGATACAAATAATTTTTTAATTAGGGAAGCAGCAAGATGGTAAGGCTAGTTCCCACAATTTGAAGAAAGTGGTGTTCTCTCTTCTTTTTCCTTTTGATTGAAAATATCCAGGTTCAAATCTGGAGATGTTTTACACAAAACTCTTGTAAATATAGCATTAGATTCTTTAGGTTTTATGGTTAGTAAGCTTAACACTTTGTCTTTTCTGTTAGATATGCAGCTGTAATCACTTGAAGGGTAAAATTTGTCTATAATTTTAAAAGCATAGTAGAAAATAATTAAATAGATACTAAGTTTTTGTGGAGTTGATTCATTGTTATATGACACAAAATGTATATAAACAATTTTTATACCTTTTATGATAATGTGTAACATTTGCCAATAAATTTTTATTTTATACTTTTTTAAGGTATAACTTGCATATAAATAAAGTCCACAGATCAGAAGAATGGAGCTTGAAGAACTTATAGAAATATATACATTCATATACTCACAACACAATCAAATATAAATTATTCTCAGCACCCTACAAGACCCTTGCCCTGCCTATTCAGTACCTCTCCCAAAGGTAACCATTCTGACTTCTGTCAGAATAGATTAGTTTTGCCTGTCCTCTAATACTACTCTTCTGTGTAGTATTATATGGAAGATAGTACAAATTATTTATCTGTTGTAGTTTTGGTGGGAGTTTTTGGTCCTAATAAATAATTGTATGATACTGGTGTATATAAATACATCCTATTTTTGCATTTGACCTTATATTCTGTGATCTTGCTAAATTATCTTATTTATTCGGATTGTTTTTAGAGTCTGTTAGATTGTTTACATACTGTATCATTTTCAAATAATGAGAATTTTATTTTTTCCGTTCTAATTTTTATACCTCTTATTTATTTTCCTTACCTTTTAAAATAAAACTGATTAAGAGGGACTTCCCTGGTGGCGCAGTTGTTAAGAATCCACCTGCCAGTGCAGGGGACATGGGTTCAAGCCCTGGTCCGGGAAGATCCTACATTTCGCGGAGCAACTAAGCCTGTGCGCCACAGCTACTGAGCCTGCACTCTGGAGCTCGTGAGCCACAACTACTGAAGCCCACATGCCTAGAGCTCATGCTCCGCAACAAGAGACCCCGCTGCGATGAGAAGCCTGCACACTGCAACAAAGAGTAGCCCCTGCTCGCCGCAACTATAGAAAGCCTGTGCGCAGCAACAAAGACCCAACGCAGCCAAAAATAAATAAATTAAAAAAAAAACTGATTAAGATCTCAAGGACAATGTTGAATAGAAGACATTCTGTCTTGATCATGACCATTTTGACCATGCTTGTCAGCGGGAAAGCATCAGTTTTACCATTAAGTGTGATGCTAGGTGTGTGTGTTTGTGTGTGTTTGTGTGTGTTTTAATAATCCTCATCAAAACATACATGTATTTAAAAAATCATGACTAAGTATTAAATTTTACCTATTGAAATTATATATGTTTTTATTTCTTTATTTTAATGATGTGGTCAGTTTATAGGGATTGATTTTAGAATATTAAAATAATTTGTATTTTGTACTGAAACTCACTTGTTCACTGTGCTTTTTGCTAATATTTTGTTTAGGAGTTTTGCAACTATGTTCATGATATTGAACCATAATTTTTTTTTTAGTAGTGTCTTTATCAGCTTGTTATGAAGGCTGTCCTGGCCTCATGGAACAGGTTGGTAGGTCTTCCTTTTACTTTTATGCTCTGGAAGAATGTTTGTAAGGTTGTTATTATTTATTCCTTAAATGTTTGACAGAATTCACCAATGAATCCATTTGGGCCTGCAGTTTTCTTACAGATTCAATTTCTTTAATAGCTGTAAGACTATTTAAATCTTTTGTTTCTTGTTTCAGTTTTGATAAGTTGTGTTCTTCAGGGAATTTGTTCATTTAAACTAAATTCTCAATATATTGGAATAGAGTTGTCGGTAGTATCCTCAGAGTCTTTTTTTAAAAAAAAAGTATTTATTTATTTATTTGGTTGTGGTGGGTCTTAGTTGCGGCACGCAGGATCTTCATTACCATGTGCAGAATCATCTTTGTGGTGTGTGGGATCTTTAGTTTCCCATGCAAACTCTTACTTGTGGCATGTTGGAACTAGTTCCCTGACCAGGGATTGAACCCGGGCCCCCTGCATTGGGAGCGCAGTGTCTTAGCCACTGGACCACCAAGGAAGTCCCTCTCGGAATCTTTTTTAATGTCGGCAGGCTTCTAGTTATATCTCCATTTTCATTCTTTGTATTTGTGTTCCTTGTCTTTTTCTCAATATTTTTTCCGAGGTGTTGTCCATTTTATTAATCTTCCAAAGAATCAACTTTTGGCTTTGATTTCTTCTATTATATACCTGCTTTCTATTTCATTGATTTCTTTATTAAATTTTTTTTCTTTCTACTTTTTTGAATTAATTTTCTTTTTCTAGATTTTTATGATGGAAGCATAAATCATTTATTTTTCAACTTGTCTTATTTCAGATAATATACATTTAGAGGTGTGAATTTTGCTCCAGTTCAGTTGTATTCTACACGTTTTAATGTGTTTATTTTTGTTTTTCAGATCAAAATATTTTCTAATTTCTATTGTGATTTTGTTTATTTGACTCATGAGTTATTCAGAATTTTGTTTCTTAATTTCCAAACATTTGGGAGAATTTTTAGTTATCTTTCAGTAACTGATTTTTTAAAAAAATAAATTTATTTATTTATTTTTGGTTGCGTTGGGTCTTTGTTGCTGCACGCAGGCTTTCTCTAGTTGGGGAGAGCAGGGGCTACTCTTCGTTGTGGTGTGCAGGCTTCTCATTATGGTGGCTTCTCTTTATGGTGGCTTCTCTTGTTGTGGAGCATGGGCTCTAGGCGCGTGGGCGTCAGTAGTTGTGGCACACAGCTCAGTTTGTTAAAATCTACAACTTTATGGTGGATATAGCTATTTTCCTTTTAGTTTTTTCAGATTTTGCCTTGTGTATTTTGAAGCTGTGTTATTTGTTGCATATGGATTTTATTATTATTTTACTCTGTTGATTTGACACTTTTATCATCATGAAATGTCCCCCTTTACCTATTTTTAATTAGAATTTTTAGTCCATTTACTTTTTTATTGAGATATAATTTACATGCCATAAAATTCACTCTTTTAAAGTATACGATTATGTGGTTGTTAGTATATTTTCAAACTTGCACAAACACCACCAGTACCTAATTCTTGAACATTTCAGAAAGAAATCTCTTATTCATTGGTAGCAACTCTCCATTTGGTCCTCCCTCAAGCCGCTGGTAACCACCAGTATACTTCCTGTCTCTGTGAATTTGATTATTCTAGACATTTTGTATATATGGAATCATACAATCTGTGGTCTTTTGTGTGACTTCTTTCATTAAGCATAATGCTTTTATTTTTCATCCATGTGGTAACATGGATTAGCACTTCATTCTTTTTTTAATGGCCAAATATTATGTATGAATCTGGTAAATTTTTTTTTTTTTTTTTTTTTTTTTGCGGTACGTGGGCCTCTCACTGCTGTGGCCTCTCTCGTTGCGGGGCACAGGCTCCGGACGTGC
>NC_041229.1:5155682-5182726 GCF_002837175.3 Physeter macrocephalus
GGGATCTTCCCGGACCAGGGCACGAACCTGTGTCCCCTGCATCGGCAGACGGACTCTCAACCACTACGCCACCAGGGAAGCCCTGAATCTGGTAAATTTTTTGGTTCATTTTTCAGTTGATGCATGTTTCTACTTTTTGGCTATTATGAATACTATTAGTATGCATATTCATGTAATAGTTCTTGGTGGACATATGCTTTTATTTCTCTTGGTTAAATACCTAGGAGTGGAATTGATGGCTTATACAGTTTTTCTATGTTTAACATCTTGAGAAACTGCCAAACTGTTTTCTATAGTGACTGTACCGTTTAAATTCCTACCAGTAATGAATGAGGGTTACAGTTTCTACACATGCTTGCTAACTAGTCCAGTCGTCTTAAAAATTATTAATAATTTTTTTGGACTGAAGTTTACCATCTTGATATTTATTTGCCTTGTTTATTCTTTGTTCCTTTATTCTTCCTTTACTGCTTTCTTTGGGATTAATCAAGTATGTTTTATTTTTCAGAATTTTCTCCTCTATTAGCTTTTTAGTTGAATATTTATTATTCTTTTAGTGGTTACCATAGGGATTGTAACATATATTTTTGGAATGTTGCATTCTTCTCTAAAATAGGATTTATTTCACTTCCCAACCAATAGAGGATTCCTAAACTGTTTGGCCTCATGTACCCCTCCTATCGTTTGTGCATTTTTATGTCTATTATAAACCTCGTAGGACATTATTTTTGTGTTTACATTCGCTTTTACATCAATATTTACTTACGTTTCCCCACTTTTTGTGCTCACCATGCATTTCTGTAGATCTGGATCAGTTTCTTTTGGTCAGAAGAACTCTATTTCTTTTATTGAAAGTCTTCTGATAATAAATTCTTTCAGCTTTTGTTTGAAAATAAGTTATTTTACCTGATTTATTAGTTGATAGTTTTGTGAGGCAGAGGGTTCTATGTTGGCAATATTTTCCCTTTTACTATGCTGAAGATTTACCCTATTATCTTCTCATTTCCATTGAAATGTCCTCACATTGTTATCATTGCTCCTTTGAAGTCAATTTGTCTTTTATTTTCTGGCTGCTTTTAAGAATTTCTCTTAGTAATTTTTTTTTTTTTTTTTTAGCAGTTTGAGTGTAATCTAGGTGTTTATTTTTTAAAATCCTGCTTGAGATTTGTAAGATTCATTTGATCTGTAGTTTGATGACTGTTATCAGTTTTGAAAATTTTTCAGCCTTGATTTTTAAAACATTGCTTTTGTTTCTTTTTTAAATTCATGTGTCTTATCTCTGAGTTGTGAATTTAGACATATTTGAGGCCTTTTTTGTGTATTTTATGCTGTTTTGTGTATTTCTGTCACTTTTCTTAATGTGCTTCCATGTGGATATTTTATACTGAACTGTCTTCCAGTTCACTAATCCTCTCTTTAGTCATGTTCATTGTTCTGTTAAACTGATCCAGTGAGTTCTTAATTTCAGATACGGTATTTTTCAGTTTTATGATGAACATTTTGTTGTTTTTCATAGATTCCAATTTTCTGTTGAAATTCTTCATGTTTTCATCTGTTTCTTTCATTTTATTGAACAGTAATGATAAATGTTTTTAGCAATGATAAAAATGTAGCTGAATTTTTCTTGTAAAGTTGTATATTACTCCTCTCCCTCTGCTTTGTCCTAGGCAAATAATTGTTTGTAATTCATCTCATCTTGGAGATTCCTGTTTTACGTTAGAGTTTAGGCTAGTTGGTTGCCCGGAGACCTCAGTTTTCTGATGGATCCAAAAGAAGTCATGATTTCATAGATTATCTCCTTTTTCCTCTTGTTAGGCTGGGAGCGATGCTCTTTACAGCTTTCTGCATTGTAAACAGAAGCCAGAAATCCATGATAGCAATTTTAAAGTCCTTTTCTGATAATTCTAAAATCTGAATGAAATGTGAGTCTTTTTCTGTTTTGACAATTTATTCCCAATGTTTATTCATTTGTTCCTGTTTTTTATTATTATTATTAATTTTGGGGGCATTCCTTGTCATGTTTATTGGATGCCACACAAGGTGGATGAGAAATTTGCAGAGGGTCTATAGGATGTTATTTTCCTCTGAGGACAGTTAATTTTTCTTCTGGCAGTTCTGATCATGTCAAGCCTTGATTTTAAGCTCTGTTAGAGCTTGTTTATTGCTATTTTGACCTTACTCCCAAGGCATGACTTTTCTGGAGTCTCAGTTGAGAGCCCAGCGTTTTTCTTTTCAGTACTCCTCTATCTTGGCAGTGCTTCCCTGCCAATCTCCATCTCCTCAGCATGGCTGGGCTGTTGAAATATCTGCTTGGCTTTTTGTTGCCCATCAGCTGTTTTTTGATAGGTTTCTTGGCATCTTGTCCTATATACTTATGTAAGCTTAGGAATCAGTTAACAATTTGAGGGGAATTTTCATGTAGATTTTTAGGCTCCTTCTATATAGGTCTTTTGGGGGGCATTTTTCACTCTGGAGCCTCCTCTGCTTTGGCAACCCCAGTCTCCAGGCTCTGCCTCCTCAGCCCAGTTAAGGTACAGCAGTGTGCTTGGGCTCTATTTCCCATCATTGGTCTAGAAAATCTCTTATACCAAAGAATGATTAAATGTGGAATTTGCTTCATGGGCTCCCCTGCTCTCCAAGGATATAGCCCCAGAAATCCTACCTGTAAAACTTGCTTTCCTGTGCCTTCAGACAGTAGTTTTATATGTTTTTTTCAGCATTCATAGTTGTTCTTCTTGAGAATGCTAGTTCAATACACTATGTTCCATAAATTGGAACCAGAGTGCCATATCTCTTTTCTCATTTTGCATGTTCACTAATGCTTAGCAGAGTTCTATAAATATTGATGGCTGTTACAAATCTTTTCAAGGTTCCAACTGTGTTGAACAGATAAAATCAGTCCTTATATAATAATTACCATAGACAATAAAGGATAACTAGTTATAAACCTTAGTTTTATCTCCTGGAATATAAGCAGGTGTTGGTACATCAGGAAAGAGCTCTGAAAGCAGAGCAGAAATGGAGAGCCAATACTAGCCACTAAAGCTCTTTTGACTGAACTTCAGATCTGGTATGATTATCTGTTCTTTGAATTGTGGTCATTGGAAAGCTTTCCTAGAAACAGGAACTCTTATCACAGTCTTTCATGTTTTGATCTCCAGGAAGATGAAGTCCTCGGTACATTCTGAAGAGGATGATTTTGTTCCAGAACTACACAGAAACGTTCACCCTCGAGAGCGGCCTGACTGGGAAGAAACACTTAGTGCAATGGTAAATCAGTTTTATGCATATGTATGTATGTATATTTTACTTACATAAAGAAAAGGAACTGAGGAAGAATTACTCACATAAAAAATTTTTTTGTCATTTGTTGCTTTGCTCATTTGTTCAGGAAATATCTGTTGAGCGAATTATCTATTCAAGGCACTGTTTTAGACTCTCTGGGCAGAGCTGTGAATAAAACACACACATTTCCTGCCTTTGTAGCTTATATTTTAATGAGGTAGGAGGAGAAGCAAATAATTAAATATATAATATGTCATGTGGTTGTATGTGCCATTGTAGAAAATTAATGCAGAGTGGTGGGGTTACAGAATGGGGAGGAGAGAGTGTGAAATAATAGTTGCTAGTTATAGAGGATGGGCACAGATGGCCTCTGGGAGAAGTTGAGATTTGAGCAGACACCAGAGGGATGTGAGGGAGTGTGTTTATCTGGGAGCAGATCATTTTAGGCAGTGGAAGAACAAGTTAAAGGCTGTAACATAGAAATAAAAAGCAAGTTGGAAAAAACACAAGTAGGACATGTGGCTGAAACTGAGCTGGGAAAAGTAGAGGAGATGAGGTCAGAGAAGTGGTTTGTTGTACTCCATTATAAGGACTTTGGTTTTTTATGCTGAGTGAGCTGGGAAACCATTGGAGGATTTTTAGCCAAGGAGTGACATGATCTGGCTTAAAATTTTAAAGGAAGTCTCTGGTCTCTGTGAATAGGCTAAAGAGGGAGGCAAAAGGAGGAAATAAGGAGACCAGTTAGAAGGTTATTATATTAGATGGACAGTGATGGTAGCTTGAACCAGGATGGTAGATGGGGAAAATGGTTTGATTCTGGATGTAGTTTTACAGATAAAGCCAAGTATTTTTATTCATGAATGGGACAGAGAGAGTAAGATAGAGATGTCAAGGATGAGTTCAAGTTCTTTGGCTGATCAGCCTGAAGAATGGAGTTTATGTTCACTGAAATACTGGAAAAGCAATTCTTGTTCGTTGGGAGTTAGGTGGGAAAATCCTATGCAGTGTAGTTTTTCCACAAAAGTTTGAGATAGTCATTTAATCTATTATAACTTTTATAACTTTTTGTAATTCAGATCTGTTAATGAGAACAATGGAATTTGTTTTGCGGAGAATAACATTTTACTTAATTGGAGTTAAAAGTTAGTGATTCTTATCAAAATTGGATGCAAATGTTCATTTGTCAATGCAGGTTTGTAATGAGATTTTACATATTTCATTTTTGAAAATGACTTTTCCCTCAGGTACTGGCAAATATATCAATTTATGAGCATATGATTTTAATTGAGCATATTCGTTGCTTAGAAGGTGTTTATGGAATTCTGTTTCTTCTCTTGATTTTCCTTTTAGCATAACATTACATTGCAAATTTTTACGCTGAGGAGATGTGAAATAGTCTCATCAATGACAAACATGCCCCATACCCCTATTGAATCAAGTAATCCCTGGAGGTGCCAGCATGCCACTGAAAGGATATTCAGTAAATTCTTTTGCTTATTTAGAAATCTTTCACAGTTTTCCCATGTATTTTGATAACCTGCAATAAGTCTACATTGAATTTATCAATGGGAAGAAAGGTGGTATTTGTTATGTGGTGGTTTGTTTACTCTGTATTAAAATGTCATATGATGTGTAACATAGAAAGTTACTAAATTCTGTTTTCTGGAGTTCACTTGATTTGTCTATGGAAATTACCATTTGTATCATGTGTTCTTAGCATCTTTTATTATTATATTGGTACTCTAATTTCTTTATTTGTAAACTTTTTAAAAAATTAATTAATTTAATTTATTTTATTTTTGGCTGTGTTGGGTCGTTGTTGCTGCACGCAGGCTTTTCTCTAGTTGTGGCGAGCAGGGACTGCTCTTCGGTGCGGTGTGTGGGTTCCTCATTGCAGTGGCTTCTCTTGTTGTAGAGCATGAGCTCTAGGCACGTGGGCTTCAGTAGTTGTGGCACGTGGACTCCGTAGTTGTGGCTCACGGGCTCAGTAGTTGTGGCTCACAGGCTCTAGAGTGCAGGCTCAGTAGTTGTGGCGCACAGGCTTAGCTGCTCCACGGCATGTGGGATCTTCCCGGACCAGGGCGTGAACCCATGTCCCCTGCATTGGCAGGCAGATTCTTAGCCACTGAGCCACCAGGGAAGCCCTATGTGTAAACTTCTTGAAGACAAATGCTGTGATTCTATTTTTTGAAAAAATCATTACACTCAATAAATAGTACATTGCAAGGTTGCAAAAAGTGTACAGTGAATGACGAAAAGGATATAAATGAGATTAGAGCTGCTGTTTTACTACACTTTCTCTAGAAAATTATACTGATTTAAATGAGGAAGTAAGAGTAAAGAAAGTTTGGGACTTTTTTCTCTTTCAATAATAATATGTGTGAAGTATGTTGAGAATGAATTTTATTAAGAGAAACCCTTATAAAATGTTTTTCCAAAGCAATTCTGTTTATTTAATTTTGAAATAGTTTTCAAAATAAAAGGGCTTAAGTGTTGAACGTTTATTGATTTGTGTGGTGTGGCCAGAATATTAGTTTTTTAATATCTAAAAGAATGGCAGAAATTTCTGAATTGTTAAGAATTTTTAAAAGTTTGTAAATAGTCATTTTTAAATTGAGATATAATTGATATGTAACATTATATTAGTTTCAGATGTACAATATAATGTTTTGGTATATGTGTATATTGTGAAATGTTCACCACAATAAGTCTAGGTAACATCCATTACCACACATAGCTGCAGATTTTTTTTTCTTGTGATGAGAACTTCTAAGATTTACTCACTTAGCAACTTACAAATATCAACTCTGTAAATATTGTATATTTACTGTAGTAACCATGTTGTACTTTATGTCCCAGGACTTACTTATTTTATAGCTGGAAGTTTGCACTTTTTGACCACCTGAACCCATTTCACTCACCCACCTTTGGCAACCACCAGGCTGTTCTCTGTATCTTTGAGTTCAATTTAACTAATTAACTAATTAATTATATATTTTTAAAGCTTCCACATATAAGTGAGATCATATGGTATTAGTCTTTCTGTTTTTCACTTATTTCACTTAGCATAATGCCCTCAAGGTCCATTTATATTGTAACAAATGGCAAGATTTCTTTCTTTTATGGCTGAATAATATTCCTTTGTGTATATATACCACATTTTCTTTATCCATTCATCAATCAATGAATACTTAGGTTGCTTTCATTTTTTGGCCCATGTCAATAATGCTGCAATTAACAAAGGGGTGCAAGATATCTTTTTGAATTAGTGTGTTCATTTTCTTCAGATAAATACCCAGAAATGGAATTGCTGGATCATATGGTAGTTCTGGTTTTCATTTTTTTGAGGAACCTCCGTAATGTTTTCTGAAGTGGCTGCACCATTTATATTTACACTACCAGTTCACAAGGGTACTGTTTCTCTTTTCTCCACATCCTTGCTGTTACTTATTTTTTATCTTTTTGATAATAGCTATTCTAACAGGTATGAAGTGATAACCCATTGTTTTGCATTTCTCTGATGATTAGTGATGTTGAGCACCCTTTCATGTACATGTTAGCCATTTGTATGTCTTCTCTGGAAAAATGTCTATTCAGAGCCTCTGCTCATTTTTTTAATTGGATTTTTTTTTTTTTTTGCTATTGAGTTGTGTGAGTTCTTTTATATTTCGAATATTAATCCCTTACTAGATATATGATTTGCAAAAATTTTCTCCCATTTTCTTTCCCTTTCTTCCGATGAAAGGTTACCTTTTCATTTGGTTGATGGTTTCCTTTGCTGTGTAGAACTTTTCAGTTTGATGTAGTCTCACCTGTCTATTTTTTGCTTTTATTGCTTTTGCTTTTGTTGTCAATGCAAAAAGTCATCTCCAGGACTGATGTCAAGGAGCTTAAGTACCTATGTTTTTTCCTAGGAGTTTAATGACTTCACGTATTATGTTCAAGTCTTTAATCCTTTTTGAGTTAGTTTTTGTGTGTGGCATAAGATAGTGGTTCAGTTTTGTTCTTTTGCATGTGGCTGTCCAGTTTTCCCAACACCATTTATGAAGAGACTGTCCTTTTCCCGTTGTATATTCTTGGCTTCTTTGTCATAAATTTATTGACAGTATAGAAGTGGACTGATTTCTGGGCTGTCTGTTTCCATTCATCTATGTGTCTGTTTTTATGCCAGTATCATACTATTTGGACTACTATAGCTTTGTAATATAGTTTGAAATCAGGAAGCATTATGCTTCCAGCTTTGTCCTTCTTTCTCAAGGTCACTGACTATTCCATGTCTTTTATGGTTCCATATAAATTTTAGGATTGTTTAGTTTCTGTGAAAAATGCCATTGGAATGTTGGTAGCGATTGCATTGAATCTGCAGATTGCTTTGGGTAAAATGGGCATTTTAACAGTATTAATTCTTCCGATCTATGGGTATGGAACATCTTTCCATTTGTTTGTATCTTTTTTACTTTCTTTCATCAGTGTCTTATAATTTTCAGTGTTCGGTCTTTCACTTCCTTTGTTAAGTCAATTTCTGGGTATTTTATTCTTTTTATAAAATTTGTTGAATCTCAATTGTAAATGAGATTCTTTTCTTAATTTCGCTTTCTGATAGTTCACTATTTGTTTACAGAAATGGAACTAATTTTTGTATAATGATTTTGTATTCTGAAGCTTTACCAAATTTATTAGTTCTAACAGTTATCTTCTTGGTGGAGTTCTTAGGGTTTTCTTTATATAATATCATGTCATCTGTAAAAAGTGATAGTAACACTATCACTTTCCAATCTGGATACCTTTTATTTCATTTTCTTGCCTAATTGCTCTGGCTAGGACTTCCAATAGTGTGTTAAATAGATGTGGCAAGAGTGGGCATCCTTGTCTTGCTCCTGGTCTTAGGGGAAAAGCTTCCACCTCTTCATTGTTGAGTATGATATTATCTGTGGCTGTATCAGATATAGCCTTTATTTTGTTGAGGTACAGTCCCTCTGTACCTGGTTTGTTGAGAGTTTTTATCATAAATGGATGTTGAATTTTGTCAAATGCTTTTTCTGCATCTGTTGAGATGATCATATGATTTTTATCCTTCATTTTGTTAATGTGGTGTATCACATTGATCGATTTGCAGATGTTGAACCAGATTTGTATCCCTGGATGAAATCCCACTTGATCATGGGTGTATGATCCTTTTGATGTTTTGTTGAATTTGGTTTGCTAGTATTTTTTTGAGGATTTTTGTACCAATGTTTGCTAGGGATATTGGCCTGTAATTTTCTTTTCTTGTTGCATCCTTGCCTGGCTTTGGTATCAGTGTAATTCTGGACTTTTAAAATGAGTTTGGAAGAGTTTCCTCTTTTATTTTTTGGAAGAGTTTGACAAGAATTGGTATTAATCCTTCTTTCAGTCTTTGGTAGAATTCACTGGTTAATAAACCACCTGGTTCTGTTGATTGGGAGCTTTTAAATTACTCATTTAATCTCCTTACTGGTAATTGGTCTGTACTACATAGTCATTTTTAAGTCAAAACAGCAACAACAGTAAACCCTAAAATAGGGCTCTATCCTTTTGTAATTTATGGCTTATGATTTATTTATTACTCTTCATAAATGTGTAGCTAAAACTAAGTTTTTAAAGAAATCTAATAAAAAGCTATAGAATTTTTCTAAATTACTAAATTGAAATATTTATTTGCAGTTATTTAACAATGAAATCATTTAGGAAATAAATACTAGGATCTTAAAAAAATAAGATTAAACACCTGAAAAGAGAGAGAGAGAGAATCTTTCACCAGTTTTGAATATTTTAACTAAAATCACCTTAATTGTCATACTTCTTAGTGTTTTTCCATTCACTTTATTTTTAGTATTGATCACTGCAAAATTCTCAAAATGGAGCCTGTTAATTCTTGAATTTTTCTGTTAGGAACAGTTTCAGTTGCCTTTTCTACCATTAAAATAAATGTGTTCAAGGCTCAGCGCTACAGCAGGTCATGTTGTAGCAAATGAAGTTATTATTGATAAAATAAAGTCAATGGTCCTGGCTGAAAATGCTCACACATATGCTAATAACCAGAGTCAGGAAAATTAAAACCAGTTACAAATTTTGAACTTCCAAAATACCGAAAAATTTAAAAAGGAAGACAGAAAGTTAATGCTCAGTGTTGTCAACACTGTGTGTGCTCAGGCACATGCTGTCCCCCTCCTCTGCCTTCTCTCCCTATCTAGCAACAAGCGGGTGCTGGAGGGTGCGCGCGCTCCCTCTCTCTCTCTCTCTCTCTCTCTCTCTCTCTCTCTCTCTCTCTCTCTCTCTCTCTCTCGCTCTCTCTCTCTCTCGCTCTCTCTCTCTCGCGTGCGCGCGCGCACACACACACACACTCACACTCACACAGAAATTCACACTCGCAAATCACAGTCACACCCACTCACTCCTGAAGGTTTGGTCTTTTCCTGTCTCTCTTCTTCCTATCTGCTAAATGTAGGCATTCACAGGGGTCTGTGCTTTGTCTCTATGTTTGTTTCTTGCTAGTTCTTTACTGTTCCTGTAGATTTCACCGTCATCTCTGTACAGATGACTGCCATGTCCATAGCTCTAGTCCTGTAAGAATTCATTCCCTACATGAAGGTCCTGTAGAAACCATGGGCTACACATTTTCACTAAATCCTGTCTTTCCCTGAAATGAGTTGTTTCTTTTTAACATTACAGTCTATGTTAATAACGCTAACTTTATTCCAGTCCCCCAGGTTCAAAACCTTGCATTTGTTATCAATGGTTTCATTTCATTTTTCTTAAAAACAAAAGCTTGATCATTTTTGATCCAGTCACAGTGGCCTCCTTACTTTTTCTCAAATAAGCCAAACATTCCCCTACTTTGGGGCCTTATATTTGTGTTCTCTGCTCCTGGAAAGTCCTCTTCCTACACAATCTGCAAAGATTGCTCTCACTCTGCCTTCAGACCTCTCTTCAGTTGTTACACTTCAGTGCTGCCTTTGCTTGCCACCTTAGGTGAAGTAATAACCCTATCCTCCTCTCTCTTTCTTTCTTACTCTGTTTTAATTTTCTCCGTAGTACTTGCAAATCCTGAATATTTGTATGATTATTGTCTTTCTTTTCCATTAGAGTGTAAGCTCCTTGAGTATGAGGACTTCATCACTATTGTTTACTGTTTTAGCACCCATGCCTGGCATAGTAAATTCTCAATAAATATTTTTTGAATGAATGAAATTGTTATTCTCTGGACAAATTGAACCATTTGTTTCTCCTTGAAAAATGCCCTGAGTTTTCCTACATTTTTATATCATTTCTCAGGTACTAATATGAATTCTTTTTTCCTCTTTCTTCTCTTTTTTTCTTTTTTCCCCTCTCTCTTTCCTTTCTTTTTTTAAAACAAAAGTGAGACCATTGGTACACTTTTCTTAGACTTTTAAAAAATACTCTTTGTATTTGGACTTTTTCCCTCTCTATTTCCTATTTCTTTTTTTTAAATTGAAGTGTAATTGACTTACAATATTATGTTAGTTTCAGGTATACGACACAGTGATTTGGTATCTTTATACATTATAAAATGAACACCAGGATAAATCTAGTTACCATCTGTCACCATACAAAGTCATTAACTGTAGTCAACCATGCTATACATACATCCTTGTGACTTATTTATTTTATAGCTGGAAGTTTGTACCTCTTAATCCACTTCATTATTTCACTCATCCCACTACCCTCCTCTCCTCTGATGACTACCAGTTTGTTCTATCTGTGAGTCTATTTCTGTTCTGTTCTGTTTGTTCATTTGTTTTTTTTTTTTTGATTCCACATATAAGTGGAATCATACAGTATTTGTCTTTGTCTGTCTGACTTTTTTCACTTAGCAAAATAGCCTCAAGGTCCATTCATGTTGTTGCAAATGGCAAGATTTCATTCTTGTTTATGGGTGAGTAATATTCCTGTGTGTGTGTGTGTGTGTGTGTGTGTGTGTGTGTGTGTGTGTTCATGTGTTCTTTATTCATCTATTGATGGACACTTAGATCACTTTTATATAGTCCTGCAGTGAACATAGGGGTACATATATCTTTTGAGTTAGTCTTTTTGTTTTCTTCAAATAAACACCCAGAAGTGGGATTCCTGGATCATATGGTAGTTCTATTTTTAGTTTTTTGAGTACCCGTCATACTGTTTTCCACAGTGACTGCACCAGTTTACATTCCCACCAACAGTGCATGAGGGTACCCTTTTCTCCACGTCCTTGCCAACATTTGTATTTCTTGTCTAATGCCTGCTTTCGAAAGAAGAATGAGGATTGATAGAGCAGCTGAATTATTTCTTTCGGAATAAGTTTGAGGAAGAGGTAATTTTGGAGGAGGTGTGTATTTTGTTTGTTGTTCCTTGGATTGATAGGTGTCCATCATATGTGGTGCTGAGACTGGTTTCTTTTACCCATCAAGCTAGGAAAACATTTGCAATTTGAATAAAAGAAAAGAAAGATATTGCAAATGCTCCTTAAATGAATATCAGCTCTTTTATTACTGTGTGATGTTTAACCGTTTATTTTTGACTGATGGCTAGATTTTAATTATAATTCATAGACACTGATAATGTTTAGCATGCTTACATAGAAAATGCAGAAGATTGGTTTTAAAAAAATAAAGAGACCAGTAATCTGATTTCCCATAGTGGTGAGATTATTTTGGTATATTTCCTTCATGATTTCTTTTTTTTTTTTTAAACATCTTTATTGGAGTATAATTGCTTTACAATGTTTAGTTTCTGCTTTATAAGAAAGTGAATCAGTTATACATATACATATATCCCCATATCTCTTCCCTCTTGCAGCTCCCTCCCTCCTACCCTCCCTATCCCACCCCTCTAGGTGGTCACAAAGCACCGAGCTGATCTCCCTGTGTTATGTGGCTGCTTCCCACTAGCTGTCTATTTTACGTTTGGTAGTGTATATATGTCCATGCCACTCTCTCACTTTGTCCCAGCTTACCCTTTCCCCTCCCTGTATCCTCAAGTCCATTCTCTAGTAGGTCTGTGTCTTTATTCCTGTCTTGTCCCTTGAACATTGTGGTACATGAGTCTTTTTGAATTACGGTTTTCTCAGGGTATATGCCCAGTACTTAGAGGAAAACATAGGCAGAACATTCTGTGACATAAACCACAGCAAGATCCTTTTTGACCCACCTCCTAGAGAAATGAAAATAAAAGCAAAAATAAACAAATGGGACCTAATGAAGCGTAAAAGCTTTTGCACAGCAAAGGAAACCATAAACAAGATGAAAAGACAATTCTCAGATTGGGAGGAAATATTTGCAAATGAAGCAACTGACAAAGGATTAATCTCCAAAATTTACAAGCAGCTCATGCAGCTCAATATCAACAAAACAAACAACCCTATCCAAACATGGGCAGAAGACCTAAATAGACATTTCTCCAAAGAAGATATACAGATTGCCAACAAACACATGAAAGGATGCTCAACATCACTAATCATTAGAGAAATGCAAATCAAAACCACCGTCACGGGCTTCCCTGGTGGCGCAGTGGTTGAGAGTCCGCCTGCCGATGCAGGGGACGCGGGTTCGTGCCCCGGTCTGGGAGGATCCCACATGCCGCGGAGCAGCTGGGCCCGTGGGCCATGGCCGCTGAGCCTGCGCGTCCGGAGCCTGTGCTCCGCAAAGGGAGAGGCCACAACAGTGAGAGGCCCGCGTACCGCAAAAAAAAAACAAAAAAAACAAACTACCGTCACCTCACACCAGTCAGAATGGCCATCATCAAAAAATCTACAAACAATAAATGCTGGAGAGGGTGTGGAGAAAAGGGAACCCTGTTGCACTGTTGGTGGGAATGTAAATTGATACAGCCACTACGGAGAACAGTATGGAGGTTCCTTAAAAAATTAAAAGTAAAACTACCATACGACCCAGCAATCCCACACTATTGGTTTCCTCATATTTCTCCCAATTGGCTTATATACAAAGATTTGAGCTGGGCATTGGGCCAAGGCAAAGACTAAAATTACACCATGGAAGCAGAAGCACACTCTGATTGCAGATAAAAAAAAAATGGGATGACCAAAAATAATTCCAAAAGAAGATAACCTGAACAGATCTAAATAAGGAAAAAAAAAACAGTTATAAAAGAATCCATTGGAGAAAAAAAGGAAAACTACCATACGACCCAGCAATCCCACTACTGGGCATATTCCCTGAGAAAATCATAATTCAAAAAGAGTCATGTACCACAATGTTCATTGCAGCTCCTTCATGATTTCTTATAATCAAAGAGTTTTTAATTTAACATCCATATAACCATGATTTTCTTATATAAATTTCCCCGAGTTGTTAGTTTCAAAGAATATTGCTTTGTTGATATATTTCGCTTTCTCATCATGTCTGGGAATATGATTTGACAGTTGTAAACCGTATACAATTCTATGTTTCCTTTTTTTCTCCATTTAATATAAGCTTTCTACCTTGTTATTAAGGTGCTGCAGCAAAGGGAAAATTGAATATTCCCCATTTTACATTATGGGAAGTGTCATAGGTGAAGGAGTTGGCTGGTTTACTGGAGGGAAGAGATCTCTGGAAAAGACTGGCTGGTGGACATAGTGTAGGGACACCGGTGAAGGGGGAATACAAAACATTGCCATGGATAGGGAAAGAAATTAAGTTTTCCTCCTCATAGCAGAAAAGAGTGAGGGTCTTGAGAGCTGCAGATGGGAAATGGAACAGATTTTAGTGTGCACAGTGAAGCACAGGGTTACAAGGGAGACGGGAGAGATGGCTCTCGCACTGAGTCACATCTATATACCTCCCATCAGATACCTATCCCACCTGCAGAATTTGCACTTTCTTCCAGGGCTTGCCTTCGTGTGGGCAGCATATTCCTCCTGTGAGGGATGCTTCAGCAGAGTCTTGGGCAAGTACTGAAGTCAGTGCATTCTGTGTAGTTCTGGGAGTTCTGGAAGGCAAGAGCTTCTGAGGCTTTGCATCACAGTCCTGGGAAGAGAGAGAGTTTTAATTGCATGAGAAGTAAAGGAGCACTTAAAGCCTGAGGTCACTTAGGAATTTCTAGGGTCTTAAATGTCCACATTGTTAGTATTCGTTTTCTATTGCTGTGTAAGAAATTATGACAAATTGGGGGCTGAAAACAATACCCATGTGTTATCTTACAGTTCTGTCGGTAGAAAGTCTGGGCAAGCTGACCTAGGTTTTCTGCTCAGGGTCTCATAAGGTTGAAATCAAGGTGTTGTCTAGGTTGGGCTCTCATCTGAAGACTGAAGAATCTGCTTCCCACATCATTCAGTTGTGGACAGAATCTAGTTCCTTGTGATTCCTTCTGGTTCCTAGGTCTGAGGTCCCTGTTTCCTTGCTGGCTGCCAGCAGGGTGTGGGGTGGCGTGAGGACTGTTTCTCCTTCTATAGGCTGTCTGAATTCCTTGTCACTTGGTTACCTTAATCTTCAAAGCCAGCAGTTGCACCTCAAGTCCTTCTCATTCTGTAAATTGTCTTTGACTTTCCCTTTTGCTACCAGCTGGAGAAAACTCTGGTTTTGAAGTGCTCATGTGATTACATTAGGCTCACACAGATAATTTCATACTTTAAGATCAACTGATGTAAGACTTTAATTACATCTGCAAAATCTTTTCACAGCATTACCTAGGTTAATGTTTGAATAACCAGGAGGTGGGAATTTTGGCAGGGGTGGGGTTGGGGGCCCTTTTAGAATTTTTTTGCTTAACAGTGTTATATAGTTTTTCTTTGTTATTTATGCTTTATAATATGTTTAACATATGTCATAACATTAGTTGATGAAAATTACAAATATTCAAAGAAATTTAAAACCACTAATACCCCATAAAACCTATTGCTTGGAAGAAATATATGTATACAGTGTGTTGTAATTGGTATTAAATGAAAACTCTTAATAAACAAATGTAATAACTACATAATACCTATAATACGGACCTTGAGCTTGTGGGTTTTTTTTTTTTTTTTTTAGCGGTACGCGGGCCTCTCACTGTTGTGGCCTCTCCCGTTGCGGAGCACAGGCTCTGGACGCACAGGCCCAGCGGCCATGGCTCACGGGCCCAGCCGCTCCGTGGCATGTGGGATCTTCCCGGACTGGGGCACGAACCCGTGTCCCCTGCATCGGCAGGCGGACTCTCAACCACTGCGCCATCAGGGAAGCCCCTGAGCTTGTTTTATACTCTTCACTTTGATGAATATCTTTATGGTGAATTTTGCCTTTTCTTTTTACTATTATGGGGAATTACTTAACCAAAGAGTGTGAGTATCCCTACATTACTTGTCAAGAAGTTTTGTTAATTCATATAATAATGTTTAGGGGCTTTTGTGCCATATATTTTCAATCTTAAAAATTTTTAGTCTTTCATATTTTGATAGGAATAGAGCTGTTTCTCATTGTTGTAATTTCTCATTTAAAAAAATTCCACTGTCTTTGAACTTTTTTCCTTCCATATGCCTATATTAGAGGTAGTAGGTTTTGTGATAAAAATTCAGTTTAACTCATGCAGCTAATGCACTATGGCAGGTTGCTTCTTTCTTGGTCTCAGTTTCCTCTCTACGGTGGAATGGCTGAATGAGATTTCTTGCAGCCCTGCGATTATGTGTTAAATACCTTCCCATACTCTTTTTTTCGTTATTTGAAAATGTGTAATACCCATTAGCATCCTGCTGATACCTGTTAAGATGGACTTCATAGTATTTGGAGAAGATAGTCACACACATAGACAATATGGAAGGGGCAGGCATTGTGTGGGGCTCACTGTGGAAGCAGCCAGCGCTATGGTTCTGTAGCAGAGGATAGTGTGTTACACTGATGCTAAATCAGTTTACAGTTACCCATTCAGCATTAGAGCTTTATTTGGATTTGGGATCAAGAGAATTGGCATTTGAAGGATTGTTTAAAGATCTATACCAGTGGTAGGAATGAGAGAATATTTTTCTGGGTTAGGGAGCATAGAAGCAGACAGGATAAAACATTGCCAGTTTCTATTTTTGCAATTTTTCAACATCAAGTTATGTTTTCCTGAAATGGATGAACTCTACAGTATGTGGTTTAACTGGTTCAGGTCATAGAGAAACAAATACTTTCCTTGTTATAGATGATACATTTTTTTCAGACTGCATTCATTTTTTACCAGTGAGGGTTTTTTTTTTTGGCTTATGTTTAGCTTGTGGTAAACTATAGGGTTTAGATTTTGTTACACAAATTCTTGTTAAATAAAGTGTGTTCCCCCATACTTATGTAATTGAGTTTTGAATATAAATTGAAGGCTTTAATTTTTATTCTTGATGAACTTCATAATCATTTTAGTTTGTCTTTGCAACCTGTTAAATAAAATCTCTTGAATTCTGTCCCTCAGAGTATTAATATGCTTTTAAGTTTTCTCCTATCTATAAAATTGATAAATATGTCATATGTTTTTGTCTTTCATAAAAGTTTTGATAAATTTGGGAATAAAACAGCCCTGTGATCTGCTGCCTCTTTCCTGTCACACAGTAACTTGCAATGTCATTGACACTTAACTTCACATACTTGAGTATATAATCAGCTCCAAATTCGTCTCATTGTAGTAATATTGAATTCCCATTTTAAAATTGTATCCACCAGCCTATCACAGAAGACTCAGCTATATGCCTGGCTGTAATCTAGTTTCAGTATGCCTTCTACATTTGTCTGTTGCCATTCTGCCAGCCTTATTTAAATACTGCCACCTGCCCCCCAAAGGAAATGAGTAAGGGTTTCTACTTAATGTCTTTGCTTTGTATTTGAACTATGTCTTATGCTGAAAACCTTTGTAATGACCTTAACAATTACTAGTTTGATTTAATCTACTTTTAATAGTTTCAAAGGAATAATGCAACTATTATTGAAAACAATTTGTTTCCTCTCATCTCTAGGATATATCATATTTGGAATGTATTAGTTTGCATTACTGTCATTTGAAGTAATTCCTCTCTGTGTGCTTAAGCTTTAAATGATTATGTTCATTTGTTTTATTTGGGTTTTGATTTTAAGAGTTTGCCTTCTTCCCCCATTTTAATTTAACTTAGGTTTTACAAATATTTAAAACATTTACATGGCCCTAAAATTTGAATGACCGAATAAAGCATTCAGAAAAATCTGGCTTCTATCCCTGTCTCTTTGTTCTTCATATGTGAACATTTTATGATTTTTTTCATATGTGAACATTCTAATTGGTTATCGTTTCTCACTTTTTAAATGTAACAAATTATATATAATGTATATTTTTTATACAAAATGTTCATATTTACCTTCTTTTTAGATAGAGGATAGCCTGTTCTTATGTAATATATTTTTCCCCCACTCAATATATGCAGAGGGTTACTTCATAGCAATAGATCGAAATCTTCCTCATTACTTTTATAGCTGTGGCTATTCCATTGTGTGGATGGAACACAGTTTATTTAACCATTCCCTCTTTGATGGACACCTAGGTTGTTTCCACCTTTTAGTTACTAGAGATAGTCCTTCAAAGAATAACCTTATTCATATGGAACTTTGTACTTTTGCCATTATAAGAAGAAAATAATAAAAAAAAAATTTCATTTATTAAAATGACTGTCTTTTTTTCCTGACTTAATTGCAGTCGTGCCTTTGTCCTGAATCAGATGGCTATATTATTGGCTGCTGCCTGAATTCTCTAATGTGCTCTATTGATCCACTTTTCTGTTCTTGGGGAAATACCATATTTAGTTATTTTAACTTTATAGCAAACCTTGTTATCTGATAGAGTAAGTATTCCAGCTTTGCTCTTCTTAGCCTTGGCACTTCTATGTCTTTTGCATTTCCATATACATCCTTAGAATTAGCTTGCCAGTTTACACAGGTAAATCTGTAGATAATTTTGGGGGAAACTGACACCCTGACAGTATTGTGTCTTCCAAGCTATGCAAATGAGATGTGTGATATATCTATTAATTTACATTTTTTTATATTTTGAAAAACGTTTGTAGTTCTTAGTGTAGAGGTTTTTCATATAATAGGTATTTTCCTAGGTATTTGATGTTTTCCTCAATATTATAATTATTTTTGTAGGTAAAAATTTCTTGTTGTTTTAAAATTTTATTTTCTGCTAATATATAGATATGTAATTAATTTTTGTATATTTATTTTATGCTGAGAGACATTGATGCATTCTTTTGTTATTTCTAAGAGTTTGTAAATTCTTTTGGCTTTTATATGTGCACAGTTTTTATTCCTTTTACCTTCCATATTGCACTGTCTAGGCACTCTATACTGATGTTGAATAGATGTTGTAATTGCATGCCTCCTTATTTTGTTCCTGATATTGGAGGAGGGAACTATAAATATTTCATCATTCAGTATGATGTTTCCTTTAATTTCTTTCTGGATACTTTTTATCACATTAAAGATGTTCTTTTCTATTTTAGTTTACTGATTTTTATTTTTTCATGAATAGGATTTGGAATTTTTTCAAATGTGTTTACTGCCTCAGAGATGATTACCTGATTATTTTTTCCCTTTTTTGGTTAATGTGATGAACTACATTGATTTGTTTTCAGATATTAAACTGATCTTGTATTCCTAGGATAATCTACCTGGTCACGGTGTTTTATCTTTTAAATCTATTGTTGGTTTCATTTTTCTAACTTTTTATATTCTCCTTAGAATTATTATTTTATACTTCAAGTAAGATGTAGAAACCTTGCCACCACATAGGTTCCTTTATCTTCCCCCTTTATGTCATACTTTTTAAAAGTATTACATCAAACAATGTTATAATTTTGCTTTCAACTGGCACATATATTTTAAAAAACTTCAGAGGAGATTAGTGATTTATTACATTTATCCAATTATTTACCATTTCTCTTGCTCTTCCTTTATACCAGAAGGTTCAAATTGTACTCTGTTATCATTTTCCTTTTATAAGAAGAACTTTCTTTAGCATTTCTTTTGGAGCCTATGGGCTGGTGATAAATTTGTAAGTATCTGCTCTGTAGATTGGATAAATTGTCAGGTTCACTAACTCTTTTCTTCTGTCATCTCCATTCTGCTGTGGAGCCAAAACAGCATGTTTTATTTCAGATACCACATTTTTCAATTTAAAGTTTTTCATTTGGTCTTTCTTTTTAGTTTACATATTTCATTAAGGAGTTACTGTTTTTCTGTTGATTTCAATATCTGATGCAGCATGTTTATAATGCAGTTGTCTGTTGAACAACATGGGTTGGAACTGCATGGGCCCACTTATATGCAGATTTTTGTCAGTAGCAAATACTACAGTATTGCTTGATCCATGGTTGATTGAATCTGCAGATGTGGAATCTGGGATATGGAAGACCTGCATATATGGAGGGCCGACCGTAAGTTATACTTAGATTTTCGACTGTGTGGAGGGAGGATCAGTGCCCCTAAGCCTGCCGTGTTGTTCAAGGGGCAATTGTGTATGAGTATATGTGCTTTAAAATTTTTGGTAAGTCCAACATCTGTTTCATCTCATATTTGGCACTTCTTTATTATCTTTTCCTTTGGGAATTGTTCATATTTTACTGGTTTTTGGTGTGTTTAGTAATTTTGGACTGCGTCATGGACTCTTTGAATGTTATGCTGTGAATCTGACTCCTATTGAAATCCTCTGGAGAGTGTTGACTTTTTTATCTTATCAGGCATCAGCCTGATTGGGTTTAGATTGAAATTTCTTTCTGGACTTCTTTAGCTGGTGGTTTCAACATCAGTTCAGTTCCATAGCATTTGCTGTACTCTTATCTTTATTGGGGATTTTGCACACACTGTCTGCTCTCAGATGATGCTTTTCATGGTTTCTCTGGCTGGAAAGATGGCGCTTTAGCGCTTGCAGTTTTTCCTGACTGGGGCTGCTGTTAGGTCTAAGTAGAGAGAGAAAAAACGTGAGAGGAAAAACCCCAAGGATTACCCCCACAGTCTTTACACAACAGGGTCCTCTTTTATTGTTTCTCTCTTCAGAAGAATGGGTTTTTCACTTAGGGTCTTATGTGCCCATGCTGCAGCTGAAGTGCTGCTCTCAGGCCTGTCCTTGGGCCATGTTGGAAGAGGAAAGAGGAAAAAAATCTCTTGGTTACTTTCCCCACATTTGAGGGCATTTCCACCTCAAGTCCTCTGGCCAGAAAGTTGGACTTCCTGAAGAGTTTTTCTCATTGTGCCTGTTACTCATATCCTGATTCTGCCTGTCTTTGGGTAATTCAAGAGGTAATAGGTGGGGAAAAAACCAGGAAGTACACTGCCACTGCATTAGTCATTCTTCATTCAAGTTTTAACTTTGCTCCCCAATTCACCTGCTCTCATTAAATATTTTAGAGTAGTTGCATGTTTTAATTTTATTTCATTTTATTTCCTGTAGAGTTTTTATTGTAAACAGTAGAAGAGACTGGAAACCTCACATTCTGTTTTTGAAATAAATTTCACTGCATATAAAATTCTATAGACAGTTGTTTTAAAAAGGAGTTGAAAGAACTCAATCCAGGTGTTCTGCCTTTCTCATATTTATTCCTGTGAATGTAATGTGTATCCTTTTTCCCCAGCTGCTGTTAAGATTTTCTCTTTATCAGTGGTTTTCAGCCATTTGATTATGAAATGCCTTGTTGTTTTTTAAAGTGTTTATCATACTTCACTTTTATTGAGTTTTCTCGATAACGTGTTTATAATTTTCATGAAATTTGGAAAATTTTTACCCATGGTTTTTTCAAAATTTTTTTCTATGCCTCTTCTTCCACCAGCCTCGGGAGAAGACGGCATTTTCCTCTCCTTTTTTGCCTTTGGTTACACTTACATTAAATGGCTTGATATTGTCCCGCATGTCACTGACTTTTTCCTGTCTTTTTTCTTTCACAAAGCACAAAAACTAAAAAACCAAAAAAAAATTTTTGGGGGGGATAGTTTTTCTTGCTATTTCTTTAAGCTTACTGATCGTTTCTTCTGCTATGTCTAATATGCTCTTAGGTGTTTTTAGTTACAGATGTATTTTTTCATCAATAGTAGTCCCTTTGATTTTTCTGTTTAGTTTTCATTTCTTTCTTCATTATGTTTGTTTTTTCCCCATCCTTGAGCATATTGAGCATATATTTGCAAAGTGTTTTTACATTTTTTTCCTGCTTTTTCCATTACTTTTGTTATTTCTAGGTCTGTTTCTAGTTAGTGAGTTTTCTCCTGGTTATACCATTTTGGCTAGATTTCTTAGGCTTTTCCTGTATATGTAGAGAATAGGAATGACAAATTATTTCAGGTTCATTTGTATATGAATATTTTCATTCACTTGTAGTAGTTTTCTCCTTTCTGGGAATTTCCCTTTAAGGGGCAGTCATATGGCAGCTTTGAAACGTGACACCTGTTTCTCCTCCCCACTAATACTGCTGCTTTCTGTTTGGATTGTAGTCCTTCTTGCTGTGGTTTGGGAGTGCTTGCATCTCAACAGTTTGGCTGAATATGGAGTTCATCTTACATAATTTGTTTCTCTCAAAGATCATATCACATCTTATGTCTTTTCTGTATGGTTGAACTTTAGTCCTTAAAACAGTTGGTTTACACATTTTATCCAGCTTTTCTGGTTGTTTTAGTTTAGGTCTAGATCTTAGTCTAGTCCTGGCTGGTGTTGAAAGTCTCTTGGTTGGTTTAGATGTCTGTATTAACTGGTATCTTAAAAGAAGTTAGAAAACAGTTTTCTTTGTCTGTTCTTTGGAATTGTATCCTTTCCTCATTCCTCATTGTTTTAATAGTGATCATTAACTATTCCAGGCAAATGTAGAACCAGCTTAAGTTCCATAAAAATTTCTTTTGACATTTTTCTGTTAATTTTTAATTGAAGTTTAACTCTCTTCTTTCACATACTGTAAATAACACCTAGATTTAGTCATGTCATTTAATGTGTTAATAAATACCTTTTTTTCAAGCACAGCATTCCATTGCATAAATACACCATAATTTATTCTTCCCTTCATACATATTTGTGTTGTTTCCATTTTTTGGTGATTATAAATAAAGCTTCCGTGAACATTTATGTACATGTCTTTTGTTGTACATATGAGTACTTCGCGGGGGGAGGGTCTATATTTGGGAGTGTAGTTGCAGGATTATTGGGTAGTTATATGTTTAGTTTAGTTGTATCTATTCATATATTTTGCCATTTAAAAAATTGGGGTGTTAGTTTTTATTATAAGGAGTTTTTTTATGCATGCTAGGGTATGGCTTCTTTTTAATTTTGATGCCGTTGAATTTATTGTTCCTCTTACGCGTAGTACATTTTTGTTTCCTTTTTACGGTATCTTACTTAAGATTTATTTTTCTGTGTTCATTTTTATTTTATTAATTTTCACATTGAGTGAATTTTCACCTTGAATGACTTTTTGTGTATCATTGAGAAGGTTCAGGGTTTTTCCGTTTTGCATACTTTAGGAACTTGTATCAGTCTTATTTATTGACAGTACTGTTCTTTTGAATTCTGGGCTTTCTTTTGTATCTCATTAACTTGTTCATCCTTACTCCAATACCACACTATCTTCAATTACTCCTGCTTTGTAGTAAGTCTTGAAGTCAGTAGGTGTAATGCCTACAATTTCCAGGTTTATAATCTTAATGGAAAATTATTAAGTATCTTGATATATTATATCACAAATATTACTAGCTTTAACTTAAAAAGTGTTCTTTACTCTGAAAAATATAAAAATAAAGAATATAAGAATAAATTATACAAAATAATACAGATGTCTACTAAAATTGTGAAATTTTGTTCAACTCCTTTATTTATTGTTAAAAAAGATGAAGTAATTCTATCAGGTAAAGATAAAGATCAGTAATACTTAGTGTTCTTGAGGTTGTGAGAAAATAGGCACATACTCCTTTCTGGAAGATTATTTAGCAATGTACATCAAAATAGTAAGAGTAAATATTTTAACCATAAAAACAGCTGTTAAAATGAATAATTTTATTTTATTAATTTAGACTTTCATAGATATTATTTATTAGCCAGGAGAATTAAAAAATGAGAGATAAAAGTCTTGATTTGCTTTCCTGGGGTAGTACAGTACCGAGTTTCTTTGAGCCTTTTCCTTGAATGATACTAAATTTTAGTGTTGTAATGGGGGTTGGGGATGTCAGGTATTAATAGAATATGTACATATATCACTCCATTGGCTCTTGCATCAAGGAAGTTATCTTCCTGATGAATGGAAAAGTCTTTGATTAGAGAATGAGACAAGGCAGTTTGCAGTAAAATATGAATAAAAATATAATGCTTCATCTTGCTGTGTATAGGGTGAGTCCTGTGGATGATTTTAAAAAAGAAAATATCAGAATGTGGCTAAGTTATTGGGATAGACTTAAATGGTAGGTAGATTTTAATTGCATTTTGAAGATAGGGCTATCTTGAGGGGGTAATGAACACATCAGTTACATTACAGTGAAAATAAGAGGTGTAAAACTGAGCCATGGGGAGGAGTGAGGAGATAAAAATAGTTAATAATCTATTAATTCCCTTTTTCTTCTTGGAGCACATCTTTTGTGCCTGTTGTCTGTAATTCAAGGGTGAATGAAACTCTCCAACCTTTTAGGAAGTCAGTTTATTGCTGGAGGTAAGTATATAGGGAATTTAATTGTAAACAGTGGGTGCTTTTATGAACATGGTATGTTCCATAAGTGCTATTTTCCATTGCCTCTGTTGTCTCTTTAATTTTCTATTGATGAATGGCACTGTTTCTGTGAAGGTGATATAAATTCTATTTTGGAAGCATAAATAAGTGACGATTATAACATGAATAAATAGGGAAAATTGTGTGTTTTCCAAGAATGAATGTTACTTAATGAATATTTTCTAAAAGAGAACTTTCTTAATTTTTGATTTAGAGCAACACAATAAAATGGCTCAAGCTAGGTGCCTTCAGTAGAAATTTAAGAAAATTTATTTTATTAAAAAATAATATGTAGGTGAAAATGTTAGTTTACCACACAATGGAATAATAGTACTATATTTTCCTTTTAATTCTGTTTTCTGAATCTTAAAAGAATTAATGATACCACTTTTTATGCTTAGGACTTTTCTGGACTATGGGAAAATATTGCTGGACAAAACATATATGGTTACAGGATTGTTGGACGGTTGGTTCAAAAATATTTTCTTGAATCCTCTCAGGCTTCTTGGACCATTGCTTGGTTCATTTGCCTAATTTTTACCATTTTGTCTTTTTAGGCAGAGGTCTTCCTGTCAGACCCATTTGGATAGCCAGTGAATTTACATTTGGGTCATGTTTCTACCTACAGTCCAGTCAGTTGTGGTTGAAGAGGTGTGTGGTCCATAGTGTGTCTCCCCATGTGGATCATAGGCCTGGCAGGCTTCCTCATTTTCTCCTTGGGTGTGTGTTAGGGATGATGGCCTATCTAGCACAGTGAGCTTGTTTGCAAAGGACAGTTAATATTTTAATTTTCAATCTGCCAAATAAAGTCATCACCATTTACCAACTGGGGCCAGTGCACCCTTTTCAGCTCCTTTATATTTAAATTTTAAGTCAATTTATGAATAATTTATAGAACAAATATTAAAAAACATTTTGTTAGAAATTTTAATATGAATTTAAGCATAGCAGACCTCTTAATGTCAGGTGAATTTTGGTGCACAAACATCATAAAACCTGAAAGAATGTTGCCACCCATTATTTTAGCAAAACAGGTGATCCAAGTTGTTGCAAAATTTTCTGTGATAAACTCCTTTCAGTTGAGTAACCAACTGGAGGAAAATACCGTGTTTTCTTTTTGTCCTTAGAAATATATTACTCACTTATAATTTTTAACAGATTGATATAATCATCAATCTGAGATGTCATATGTGTGTGACCAATGTCACTGGCATTATTAAAGTCTAGAGTGCTGCACATTGTCTCTTTGCACCCATCCTTTGATGTGTCTAATCATTGTAAAAAATCTTTGTCAGTTTCCTCCTCTTTTGTGTTACGGATGGAAAATGAAAAATACGGAATTCTTAAATATATTCAATGAAAGCAAATGTCAGCTACAAAGATGGTGTCTCCAAGCTTTTAAAGTGTGTGGTTTTTTTTTTGAGGTATAATTAATTTACAGTATTATATAAGTTTCAAGTATACAACATAAAGTACCTTCTTTAAAGATGATGCAGCAGTTTGGACAACACAACATAAAAACTAGATGATGATTTATTTCACTATTGCGTCAACATTGTGGGTCAGTGGTTGACAAATTCACCTTACTGGCTGCCTGTTTTTGCAAATAAAGTTGTATTGAACATGGATCTATAGTCAGTCATTTACACATGGCTGCTTCTGTGTTGTAACAGAGTTGAGTTGTGGGAGAGACGGTGTGGTCCATAAACTTAAAATATTTACCATCTGACCCTTTAAGAAAAAGATTGCCAACGCCCTTTTCTAGGTGTTTCCCCTATTTTTATTTTTTTAAAAAAAGTATTTGAAATTTTAGTCTTTTCTAGTGTGGTAGGGTTAAGAATCATGATGAACACTGATGAAACAATACCTAGAATTTTGAAAGAACTCTGTTTCAAGAGAGAGGAAAAATTATACTGAGACTCTGTCTTAGATTTATGAAAAGGTCCAGTGAATCCGTAATGTAATTGCAAGACAGAATGAGTTCTATTTCATTACTAAAGAATAAAATAAAATATTTTCTCTTTGGAAGACCTGTAGGACAGAATAAAAAGACTCTGTGAACAATTAATGATGAAATATCTACCATTATAAATAAGCTAAGGAGGTTTAACTATTATTGACTGTAGCAAGTTTAACCATGCTAAGGACCAAAACCTAAAAAGAAATGGGTCCAGTGGTTCCTGATGGTATATATATATATATCTCACGTGTTAATTCTTGTAAGTTCATACATTGTTATCTCATATTTTTGAGAAGTCATGGTTTTTAACATTTAACTAAACTGTCTTTGCTATTTTTTTTTAAAACATCTTTATTGGAGTATAATTGCTTTACAATGTTGTGTTAGTTTCTGCTGTATAAAAAAGTGAATCAGCTATACGTACACATATATCCCCATATCTCCTCCCTCTTGCGTGTCCCTCCCACCCCTCTAGGTGGTCACAAAGCACCGAGCTGATCTCCCTGTGCTATGCGGCTGCTTCCCACTAGCTATCTATTTTATATTTGGTAGTGTATATATGTCCATGCCACTCTCTCACTTCAACCCAGCTTACCCTTCCACGTCCCTGTGCCCTCAGGTCCATTCTCTACATCTGCGTCTTTATTCCTGTCTTGCCCCTAGGTTCTTCAGAGCCATTTTTTTTTTTTTAGATTCCATATATATGTCTTAGCATACAGTATTTGTTTTTCTCTTTCTGACTTACTTCACTCTGTATGACAGACTCTAGGTCCATCTACCTCTCTACAAATAACTCAATTTCGTTTTTCTTTATGGCTGAGTAATATTCCATTGTATATATGTGCCACATCTTCTTTATCCATTCATCTGTTGATGGACACTTAGGTTGCTTCCATCTCTTGGCTATTGTAAATACAGCTGCAGTGAACATTGTGGTACATGACTCTTTTTGAATTATAGTTTTCTCAGGGTATGTGCCCAGTAGTGGGATTGCTGGGTTGTATGATAGTTCTATTTTTAGTTTTTTAAGGAACCTCCATACTGTTCTCCAAAGTGGCTGTTTCAATTTACATTCCCACCAAAAGTGCAGGAGTGTTCCCTTTTCTCCACACCCTCTCCAGCATTTATTGTTTCTAGAGTTTTTGATGA
>NC_041229.1:5183266-5227568 GCF_002837175.3 Physeter macrocephalus
GAGGGTTGTCTT
This sequence comes from Physeter macrocephalus, assembly GCF_002837175.3. Classification (NCBI taxonomy): domain Eukaryota; kingdom Metazoa; phylum Chordata; class Mammalia; order Artiodactyla; family Physeteridae; genus Physeter; species Physeter macrocephalus. The sequence continues at coordinate 5,183,279 of NC_041229.1, forward strand.
TTCATCTTGTTTATGGTTTCCTTTGCTGTGCAAAGGCTTTTAAGTTTCATTAGGTCCCATTTGTTTATCTTTGTTTTTATTTCCATTCCTCTAGGAGGTGGGTCAAAAAGGATCTTGCTGTGATTTATGTCATAGAGTGTTCTGCCTATGTTTTCCTGTAAGAGTTTTATAGTGTCTGGCCTTATATTTAGGTCTTTAATCCATTTTGAGGTTTTTTTGTGTATGATGTTAGGGAGGGTTCTGATTTCACTCTTTTACATGTAGCTGTCCAGTTTTCCCAGCACCACTTACTGAAGAGGCTGTCTTTTTTCTCCGTTACATATTCTTGCCTCCTTTATCAAAGATAAGGTGACCATATGTGCATGTTTTGTGTTTCCATACGAATTGTGAAATTTTTTGTTCTAGTTCTGTGAAAAATGCCATTGGTAGTTTGATAGGGATTGCGTTGAATTTGTAGATTGCTTTGGGTAGTATAGTCATCTTCACAATGTTGATTCTTCCAATCCAAGAACATGGTATATCTTTCCATCTGTTTGTATCATCTTTAATTTGTTTCATCAGTGTCTGATAGTTTTCTGCATACAGGTTTTTTATGTCCTAAGGTAGGTTTATTTCTAGGTATTTTATTCTTTTTGTTGCCATGGTAAATGGGAATGTTTCCTTAATTTCTCTTTCAGATATTTCATCCTTAGCGTATAGGAATGCAAGAGATTTCTGTGCATTAATTTTGTATCCTGCTACTTTACCAAATTCATTGATTAGCTCTGAAAAGGTTTCAGTTTTTCACCACTGAGAATGATGTTGGCTGTGGGTTTGTCATATATGGCCTTTATTATGTTGAGGTAAGTTCCCTCTGCCTACTTTCTGGAGGGTCTTTATCATAAATGGGTGTTGAATTTTGTCAAAGCTTTTTCTGCATCTCTTGAGTTGATCATAAGGTTTTTATCCTTCAGTTTGTTAATGTGGCGTATCATATTGATTGATTTGTGTATATTGAAGAATCCTTGCACTCCTGAGATAAACCCCACTTGATCATGGTGTATGATCCTTTTAATGTGCTGCTGGACTCTGTTTGCTAGCATTTTGTTGAGGATTTTTGCATTTATGTTCATCAGTGATACTGGCCTGTAGTCTTCTTTTTTTGTGTTATCTTTGTCTGGTTTTGGTATCAGGGTGATGGTGCCCTTGTAGAATGAGTTTTGGAGTGTTCCTCCCTCTGCTATTTTTGGGAGAGTTTGAGAAGGATAGGTGTTAGCTCTTCTCTAAATGTTTGATAGAATTCGCCTGTGAAGTCATCTGGTCCTGGGATTTTGTTTGTTGGAAGATTCTTAATCACAGTTTCAGTTTCAGTGCTTGTGATTGGTGTGTTTGTATTTTCTATTTCTTCCTGGTTCAGTCTCAGAAGGTTGTGCTTTTCTAAGAATTTGTCCATTTCTTCCAGGTTGTCCATTTTATTAGCATATAGTTGCTTGTATTAATCTCTCATGATCCTTTGTATTTCTGCAGTGTCGGTTGTTATTTCTCCTTTTTCACTTCTAATTCTGTTGTTTTGAGTCTTTTCCCTTTTTTCTTGATGAGTCTGGCTAATGGTTTATCAATTGTGTTTATCTTCTCAAATAACCAGCTTTTAGTTTTATTGATCTTTGCTGTTGCGTCCTTCATTTCTTTTTCATTTATTTCTGATCTGATTTTTATGATTTGTTTCCTTCTGCTAACTTTTGGGGTTTTTTGTTCTTCTTTGTGTAATTGCTTTAGGTGTAAGGTTAGGTTGTTTATTTGAGAGGCTTCTTGTTTCTTGAGGTAGGATTGTATTGCTATAAACTTCCCTCTTAGAACTGCTTTTGCTGCATCCCATAGGTTTTGGGTTGTCGTGTTTTCATTGTCATTTGTTTCTAGGTATATTTTGATTTCCTCTTTGATTTCTTCAGTGATCTCTGGTTACTTAGTAGTGTATTGTTTAGCCTCCATGTGTATGTATTTTTTACAGGTTTTTCCCTGTAACTGATATCTAGTCTCATAGCATTGTGTTCAGAAAAGATACTTGATACAATTTCAGTTTTCTTAAATTTACCAAGGCTTGATTTGTGACCCAAGGTATTATCTATCCTGGAGAATGTTCCATGAGCACTTGAGAAGAAAGTGTATTGTGTTGTTTTTGGATGAAATGTCCTATAAATATCACTTAAGTCTATCTTGTTTAATGTATCATTTAAAGCCTATGTTTCCTTATTTATTTTCATTTTGGTTGATATTTCCATTGGTGAAAGTGGGGTATTAAAGTCCCCTACTATGATTGTGTTCCTGTTGATTTCCCTTTTTATGGCTGTTAATATTTGCCTTATGTATTGAGGGCTTCTCTGTTGGGTCCATAAATATTTACAGTTGTTATATCTTCTTCTTGGATTGATCCCTTGAGCATTATGTAGTGTGCTTCTTTGTCTCTGGTAGTAGCCTTTATTTTAGAGTCTATTTTGTCTGATATGAGAATTGCTACTGCAGCTTTCTTTTAATTTCCATTTGCATGGAATATCCTTTTCCATCCCCTCACTTTCAGTCTGTATGTGTCCCTAGGTCTGAAGTGGGTCTCTCGTAGCAGCATATATACGGGTCTTGTTTTATTTGTTGCTTTTCCCTTGCTGCTTTTAATATATTTTCTTTGTATTTAATTTATGATAGTTTGATTAATATGTGTGTTGGCATGTTTCTCTTTGGATTTCTCCTGTATGGGACTCTGTGCATCCTGGACTTGATTGACTATTTCCTTTCCCATAGTAGGGAAGTTTTCAACTATAATCTCTTCAATATTTTCTCAGTCTCTTTCTCTTCTTCTTCTGGGACTCCTATAATTCGAATGTTGGTGCATTTATGTTGTCCCAGATGTCTCTGAGACTGTCCTCAATTCTTTTCATTCTTTTTTCTTTATTTTCCTCTGTGGTAGTTATTTCCACTATCTTGTTTTCCAGGTCTTTTATCCGTTCTTCTGCCTCAGTCATTCTGCTATTGATTCCTTCTAGAGAATTTTAAATTTCATTTATTGTGTGGTTCATCACTGTTTGTTTGCTCTTTAGTTTTTCTAGGTCCTTGTTAAACATTTCTGGTATTTTCTCCATTCTATTTACAAGATTTTGGATCATCTTTACTATCATTACTCTGAATTCTTTTTCAAGTAGACTGCCTATTTCCTCTTCAGTTCTTTGGTCTGGTGGGTTTTTACCTTGCTCTTTCATCTGCTGCATATTTTTCTCTCTTCTCATTTTGCTTAACTTACGGTGTTTGGGGTCTCTTTTTCGCAGGCTGCAGGTTCATAGTTCCCATTGTTTTTGGTGTCTGCCCCCAGTGGGTAAGGTTGGTTCAGTGGGTAGTGTAGGCTTCCTGGTGGAGGGGACTGGTGCCAGCCTGTGTCCTGTGGATGAGGCTGGATCTTGTCTTTCTGGTGGGCAGGACCGTGACTGGTGGTGTGTTTTGCGGTGTCTGTGAACTTCTTATGATTTTAGGCTGCCTCTCTGCTAATGGGTGGGGTTGTGTTCCTGTCTTGCTAGTTGTTTGGCATGGGGTGTCCAGCCCTGGAGCTTGCTGGTCGTTGAGTGGAGCTGGGTGTCAGTGTTGAGACGGAGATCTCTGGGAGAGCTCTCACTGATTGATATTATGTGGAGCCGGGAGGTCTGTGGTGGTCCAGTGTCCTGAACTCGGCTCTCCCACCTCAGCAGTTCAGGCCTGACACCCAGCCAGAGCACCAACTCCCTTTTGGGAAATCTGAGGTCTTTTGCCAGCATTCAGTAGGATTCTGTAGGAGTCGTTCCGCATCTAGATGTATTTTTGATGTATTTGTGGGGAGCAAGGTGATCTTCGCATCTTATTCCCCCACCATCTTGAAGGTCCTCCCTGGCTCTTTCTTTCTTTAATAAGAAAACATTTTTAAAAATTGAACTGATGTTGTGAATTTCTTCTCTTTTTTATCTTACTGAGGTATAATTGATGTGTAATACTGTATTAGCTTCTGGTACACAACATAATGATTTGATATTTGTATACATTGTGAAATGATCACAACAGTAAGTCTAATTAACATCTGTCACCATACATAGTTACAAAATGTTTTTTTCTTTTCCTTGTGATGAGTACTTTTTTTTTTAAGTAAAAAAAAAATTTTTTTTGGCTACACCACCCATCATGTGGGATCTTAGTTCCCCAACCAGGGATCACATCCATGCCCCCTGCATTGGAAACATGGAGTCTTAACCACTGAATTGCCAGGGAAGTCCTGTGATGAGCACTTTTAAGATCTACTCTCTTTGTAATTTTCAGATGTGCAATACAGTATTATTAATTATAGTCATCGTGCTGTACATTAAATCCCCATGACTTATTTATTTTATTGCTGGAAGTTTGTATGTTTTGACCTCTTCACCTTTTTCACCTATCCACCACCCCTACCTCTGGCAATCACCAGTCTGTTCTCTGTATCTGTGAGCTTGGTTTTTTTTCATATTGATTTGATTTTAGATTCCATGTATAGGTGAGATCATACCGTATTTGTCTTTTTCTGGCTTAATTTTACTTAGCATAACGCCTTTATGGTCCATCCATGTTGTTACAAAAGGCAAGATGTCGTTCTTTTTTTATGGCTGAGTAATATTCCATTGTATATATTTACCGCATCTTCTTTGTGGATCTCCTCTTAACTCAGTTTAAATGCTCAACCCACATTATTCTCCCATATTGCATTATGTGACATTGGCTATACTAATTTTTTCTGTTACAAGTCATAGATTTTATAGCATAAATTTGTTTTTTAATATAGATGTTTGGATTTGCTGTTTGCTTTCTCCAGAGTGTGAAGAACTTTTTCATTTTCCAGTTTCTGTTGTTTAAATGATGCAGGTGAATGTTTCACTAAAGTTAAAAAATCACTACTATGAAAACTGGCAGAGTAAGAAGTAATTTGAAGGTATTAACATAGATGGTACTTACAAATTTTAGTGTGAGAAATGTATGTTGTTATCTCCTAATTATGTTCACATATACCATTTAAACTTTTATTAATCATTGTAACCATGGTTATATTGTTCCAACAATTCTTGGGGGAGATTTTAGTTTGTGCTGAGGCACGTAATATAATAATTGATTTCAAAATTTGATAAGAGAATGAAAATTTTTAGTTTAACAAAAAATTTTTCCTTTTACAGTAAAGTTAAATATTTTTAGGTGAATATTTTTCCTTATTCTTAACAATTAAAAGTCAAGTAAGTTATAATTTTAAGAAGAGATTATTAAATCTATATGTATTTCTTTTGGTGTGGAGTCAGCAGAACCATTGAAATGAGCTATAATCTGCCTTTTATGCCTTTTAAATGTATTCATAATAAAGGGATAGTCATAAATATTTTGTCTTTATTTTTTTAAGGCAAGAGGAGCAGACATTCCAGAGATTCCTGGAGACCTTAGTCTTAAGACATGTGGCAGTACATCCAGTATGAAGGTTAAACATGTGAAAAAGTAAGTATAATTTTACAGCGGGTTTTAAGTGAATTTCTTTAAATGGAAATCAGTTCTTTAGTTCTGTTAAAACTTTTATCCAGATTTCTTACTAAATGAGCTCTTACTGTCCATACATTAAATTATACTGTTAAGCCTTTAATTATCACTCAACTATTAGCAGAATAGGTCTGAGGATTATCTACTTATCTAAAAATACACTTTAATTTTGTTCTTGTAACAACTTTTATGTTATTGTGTATTAGGTTGCATTTGTTCAATAGGAACAATCCAAGTATGTCTTTTTTGGTACCTTTAATACATCCTCTCAGTCATTTGGAAAAATCACTTTTGCTATTTGAGTTATTAAATTGCTGTTTCTCAGCTATGCCTTTGAGAAAGCCTGAGATGGATGCCAGTATTTGACTATTAAGTGAAATATCTGAAGGTATCCATTTCAGTTTTAGGCAGAAAAACCATCTTTTCACCTGGTGAAGGGTTAGATAGCTATGTTTTTATTCTAAGTAGAGGAAAGACAAGGATAAATATGTTCATTCTGCATCCAGACCCACCAATCCAGGACTGATGGGCTGTGACAACATTCACAGGTAAAATCTGGTTTTGTATATTGTGGTGGGAATGCTGCTTCTGCTTAGAGCAGGCTGTTGACAGTTTCCATAACATTCACTGAAAGCCTAGTTTTTCTAGGGCCATTGACATGGGTCAAGATTAGAAGAGTACTATAGTGATGCTTTTTATTTTACTTTATTTTATTCTTTTGGTTTTGACTTGTGCACTGAATGTAATTTCCATTTGATTCTGTGTATTTCTGAAAAGGTATGTGTGGATATTTGTGCTCATGTGCATGTGCTTATTAAATAGTTTTGCTTGTTGCATGAGCTCTTCAACCTGTTTTATTTCCTCCTTAAGTTTAGTTAATTTTGACTGTTCCAGTATCTTGTATCTCATTTATTTCATGTACTTCAGGTTACCCTTCACTAAAGGTCACTTTCCGAAGATGGCTGAATGTGCACATTTCCATTATGAGAACGTTGAGTTTGGCAGCATACAGGTATATTCGAGATATTTCCTGCATACTGAATCAATACATATTTATATCTTTATCTGTGTATTTGATAGGTGACACTTAGAAGTAGTTTTTTCTATTGATGTCTTATTGGTTGATGTGAAGACTTTTTTCTCTTCTATTTACTAATATTTGACACCTGATGACTCCTGTTTCAAGTGGAAACAGTATAAAAGAATCTGTATAAATTTCAGAATTTCTATCAGATTCCTAGACAGAGTTTGCCACTGTTTGATAGCATGAACTATTTTAGTCGTTACCTGACTCTTTTGTTGGGTCATAGTGGTGATGGATAAATCAGAGTTGGGGTGAAGGTGGAGTAGGGGTTAGGGAGAGAAGTGCTAATGGAGTTTTTTTTCAATATTTTTCTTATTGTAAAGTATATTATGTATATACATGTATATAAAACAGATTTATAATATATTTTATATACATATTTGTGTACATTTTAAAGCCTAGGTTAAGAGATAGAAATTTCCTGTGTCCCTCTTGTGTTTAATTTGCCTTCCCTACCTGAAAGGTCACTTATACCATGACTTTTGTAATATTTGTTACCTTACATTTAAAAAATAGTTTTAGTCTCTATATGTATTCCTAATCAATATGGCATTTAGGTTTACCTTTTTGAACTTAATTGGAGTTATTCTAATTTGTTCAGCAAATACTTACTGAGCAAGTACTATGTACGAGGCACTGTTTTAGGTGCTTTGGCTATATTAGTGAACAACAACAACCAAAATCAAAGACCCATTCTTAAAGAGCATAGAAGACGGTCAAGAAGATAAGCATTATGGTAAAAAAGTAGAGCAGGGTTAGAAGGATCAGGGGTAAGTTGAAATATCAAACCAGTTTGGGCTTCATTATTGAATGTATTCCTTCTTGTTTCTTTCATTTAACATTGTGAAATTTATCCTTGCAGATGTATGTACTCATAGTTTGTTCAGTTTGTTCACAGCTGTGTATTAATCCATAGTGTGCGTATGTCACAAGTAATTTATTGATTCTTTTATTTTTTTGAAATTTGGGTTATTGTCAGTTTGGGGCTGTTTTAAACAACATTTCAGTGAACATTGTTCTACGTGAATCCTGATATGCCAATGCCAACTACTTTTTAAAGTGGTTTACAAATTTATACTCCCAGAAGCAGTAAACGAGAGTAGTTGTTCCACATCCTTGCCAACTCATGGTTGTTTGATACTTGTTAATTTTTACCAATCTGATGGGGATGTAATTCTCACTGCATTTTGATTTGCAGTCTCCTGATTTCTGATATGGTTGCTTAGCTCTTCAAATGTTTATTGAGCCTTTGAGATTCCTATTTTTTTAAACTCTAGATCAAGCCTTTTGCTCATTTTGTTTTATAGATTTGCTTGTATTTTTCTTATTCATTCATGGGAATGCTTTACATATTTTGGATCTTAGTCCTTTCATGTTGCATCTAGTCCTTTATTGTTTTTGTATTTGAACTAAAAACACTTTCTCTCACCCTGTGGTATGTTTCTTTCACTCTCTTTATTCTGCTTTTAGTGTTCAGGCATTTACTATTTTATTCTTTATTTTATGTAGTTGTATGTTTGTACAAATCTTCTGACTTGTAGTTTTTCTGTCATATTTAAGATGCCCTTCCCTGCTCTGAAGTTACAAAGATATTGTCCTATTTTTTTTCTAAAAGTTTCATAGTTTTGACTTTAACATTCAAGTTACTTGTAATTGATAATTTATGTATAGTGTGAAAAGGAGTGATGTTAAAAATTTTGAACCACTAGTGTGACAACCTGTCAGAGTGGATATAAACCATAGCACTGGAGGTGAGTCCTGATGGCCTTCTTCTGTGCAAAGCATTGCCCCTATTGTTGCATGGATCATTGGTGGTACAGTATCTCAGTATTTTAACACTGTGATACCCACCAGTCTTTTTTAAAAGGAGTCCAATTTTATTATTATTTTAAAGTGTGATCAGCTATGTTAGTCAGAGTTCTGTAGTGAAACAGAACGAATTTGTGTGCGTGTGTGTGTGTGTGTGTGTGTGTGTGTGTGTGTGAGAGAGGAGAGAGAGGGAGAGATAGATAGATATTTAGATTTTTAAGAAATTGGCTCATGTGGTTGTGGAGCTTTAGTAAGTCCTAAATCTCCAGAGTAGGCTGAAGACCAAGGGAAGAGTTGCTGTTGCAGTTTGAGCCCAAGGGCACTCTGCTGGTAGAGTTGCCTCGTCTACAGGGGAGGTCAGTCTTTTTTTCTATTAAGACCTGCAAGTGATTGGAGGGTAATCTTCTTTTCTCCCTCTCCATTATGGAGGGTCATCTGCTTTACTCAAGGTCTACTGAATTAATTGTTAATCTCATCTAAAAAATAAGAGTACCATTTGGAATAATGTTTGCCCAAAAGCTGACACATAAGATTAACCATCACAGTCTGCCCCTTCTCAACTTGGCACCCCTTAAACCATACTTACCACCAAATAAAGACAATAACAAAGTCATACTTCTGCCTAGCACCATCAACTATTTTTCATACAACCAAAAACATTAACCCTTTTCCTAGAGGAGGATGCAAAGTCCTTGGGTAATGTTTACTCTTCTTGATAACCCATAACTAAAATACTGTGATGTAAAGTTAAAAATACTTAAATACCATGATATAAATCTTACATTATATAAGGTGATAAGAGAGGGAAGAAAACAAAGATATTTGTTACACGTGCATGCATGTGCACACACACAGGAACATATTCATAACAAAATAAGGAGGAAATGCTCATGGCAAGTGTAGTTCTTGATTCTGTAAACAGTCATATAGTTGTAGGGGGTGTTACAGTTGCCTTCATCCACTACTCATTCTGTATTTCCCTCTTCCCTCAGCAAGAACCTCGGCTGGTTGTGGTTCTTTACCTGGTGAGGCAACCCAAACCTTCATTCTGGGTCTGGCCATTAACAGTCCTTCCTGAACTGGGTTCTTGTTATTTTCCATTGAGTTTAATGGTGGGGCATGGTGATACTAAGGACACCCTAAGGGATCCCATATATTCCTGACATACACTGCATTACCTCCATTGTGAAGTAGCTGTCCAGTTTCCCCCTGGTAGTCAGGATCAGGATCAGTCATACCAGCCAGTACCATAATGGCCTTCTGTGCCTGTTGATCTAGAGGCATAAGGAGCCCAAAGTGGCTGAACAGCATTCTTAACTTCCAATTCATTGGAATCATTGTTGTGTTTTCTGGTGGAAACATTCCTCCCCTTGGAACTAAGACTACTAGGCCAGTAGAGCATATAGTCATGGAGACAGGAAACACTAATTTTGCTAGTGAGTCACTATGAGTAACACTGAGTGGTACCACTCCCATTTCCACCACCTTGATTCCTGGCTCTCCAGTCTGATTAAAGACACTAATGACTCTATGTCCAATAGTAAAGAGAGCATGAATAGTCCATGGCCTGATGAGGCAATAGGGATATGCATAATGTGCCATTGGATGCTTGGAATCAAACACTTGTAGGAGACAAGGTTCTGGATGAACATATATATGATATAACATTTGAACATTTTTGTCAAACTAATGAGTAAAATAAGGTTTTCATTTCCCTAATGGTCTTTTCTTGTACTTATTGTCCATTTGTATATCTTCTTTGGAGAAATGTCTATTGAAGTCCTTTCCTCATTTTTGAATTGGGTTGTTTAGTTTTTGGTGTTGTTGAGTTTTGGGAATTCTTTTTATATAACCTGTTTGTGTCTTTTAATCTAAAATGAGTCTTGTTTTAGACAGTATATAGTTGGATCACTTTTTTTTTTAATCCATTGGGTCCATCTTTGTCTTTTGATTGGAGAGTTTAATCCATTTCATCTGGGGTAATTGCTGATTAGGAAGAATTACTTCTGTCATTTTGCTATTTGTTTTCTCTGTGTATTATAGATTTCTTGTCCCTCATTTTTTGCATTAGTCCTCTTTTGCTTTTAGTTAATTTTTTGGTAGTGAAATGTTTCAATTCCTTTCTCATTTCCTTTTGTGTCTATCTATAGATATTTCCTTTATGGTTACCATGGGGATTATATTTAACATCCTAAGTTATAACACTCTAATTATACCAGATTAACTTCAATGGCATGCAAAAGCTCTGCTCCTTTACATCTTGGTCCCCATACCTTTCAGTTGTTGATGTCATATAATTACATCTTTTTACATTGTGTGTCCCTAAAACATAAACTAGTAATTCTTTTAAATACATTAGTCTCTTAAATTATGTCAAAAACAAAATGTGGGGTTACAAACTAAATTTCCAATACTCACTTTTAGACTTATAATTTTAAAAAAGTATTATTTTCTTAAGTCATGTAGAAAACAAAAACTGGTTACAAAGTGTTACACAATCCCAGCTTTTATGGTTTCCCATGTATTCACCTTTACAGGTCTTTGTTTGTTCATATGTTTTCTAGTTATTACCAAGCATCATTTCATTTCAACTTGGAGGACTCCCTTGAGCATCTCTTGCAAAATAAGCCTAATGTTAATGAACTTCCTCAGCTTTTGTTTATTTGGGAATGTCTTATTTTATCTCTCACTTTTGAATGGTGGTTTGCTGGATATGTATTCTTGGTTGACAGTTTTATTCTTTTAGCAGTTTGAATTTGTTGCCCCACTGCTTTCTGGCCTCCAAAGTTTCTGATAAGAAATCTGATAATCTCATTGAAGATCCCTTGTATGTGACTAGTTGCTTCTCCCTTGCTACTTTTAAGATTCTTTCATTGCATTTGGATTTTGAAAGTTTTATTATAATGTGTCTTGTGTGGGTTTCTTGAAGTTCATCTTACTTGGAGTTTGTTGAGCTTCTTGGCTATTTATATTCATATCTTCAATCAAATTTTGGAAGTTTTCAGGAAGTATTTCTTCAAATATTCTCTCTGTCCTTTGTCTCTCTGTTTCATTCTGAGATTCCTACAGTGTGTATGGGATGGTGCCCCAGAGGTCCTGTAGGCTCTGTTCACTTTTCTTCTTTCTTTTTTTTTTTTTTCCTGTTCCTCAGACTCAGTAATTTCCATTGTCATATCTTCACGTTCACTGATTCTTTCTTCTGATTACTCAAATTTGCCCTTAAGTTCCTCTTGTGAAATATTCATTGTTGTTATTGTACTTTCAGGTGCAGAATTTCTTTTTAGAAACTTGTCTTTTTGTTGATATTTCCATTTTGTTCATATGTCATTTTCTTTACTTTTTCTACATTGTCCTTTAGTTTTGGAGGGCATCTGAAAAAAGTTATCTTAAAGTCTTTTCCTAGTAGATCTACTATCACTTTTTTTTTATGGTTGTTTCTGTTGATTTATGTTTTTCCTTTGGATGGGCTGTAGTTTTCTATTTCTTTGTGTACCTTATGGTTTTTTGTTGATTCAGACATTTGAATGTGGTAGTAGTAACTAACTTTGGAAATATGATTTTTGCCCCTTCCCTGAGGTTTGCTGTTTTTTGTTTTTGTTTATTTTATTTTATTTTTAATTGTTGTAGCCTCACTCTGTGCCAAGAACTAGCCTGAGGTGTAAACTTAAGGTCTCCTCAGGTATTTACTGAGCCTGCACGTGTCCCTGGGCATCTTTACCATGTATGCAGTTGATTTGGAATGTCCTAGTCTATAATGTCTGGCTCTCCAAAGGGGAAGAAGAAAAATTAAGGAGGGGGAAGGGCACTGGGCCTTTAAGTTCTTTGGAAGTTGCTTCAGCTAGTGGGGGAGGGGTTTGCAACAATAATGAGGGGTGTAACAACATGACTGTCTGCCTGTTTGCACCTCTGCTATCAGGAGTAGCCATCAGAGCCCAGGTCCTTCTTATTTTGGGGCAGGCTCCTTTTTGCCCACCCTGGCTCTCACAAGCTGCATTCAGGCTGCTCCTTGAGTGTATGTGGCATGTGCCGAGGTGCTGGGGATGGGGAGCTGCTACTGTGCTAAGAGCTGAGATGCACCAAAATTCTCTGCAGTGTATCCTCCAAGCCTTCACCTGGAAGTCCCAAGCCTTCAATAGACTCCAGAGTTACAGAGTAATTGCATCAGATTCTGCCAGTGCAATTACTGTCTAGGTGGGAGATTCCTGATGCTTCCTACTCCACCATCTTCCCAGAATTCTCCTTCTCAGAATCCTTACTTGTTTTTAATATAGGATTGACAGTATGTGCTGTGGAGAAAATAAGTAGGAAAACTTAGTAAAATGTGTTTGGAAGACATCATCAGCCTTAAGCTTGGTAGCTCTGTTATATCCTCATAGGTATTCGTACTGTCAGTTGACTGACTCAATTTTGCCTATTAATATGTCCCAGTTGTGAGAGATTCTGCAGTTGCATACCTTCTTTTTTTTTTTTTTTTTTTTTACTCTGATCTGAGGAATTTCTCTTAGACTTACAGATTTCTTGTGCTCATATTTATAGCTGCTTCTCTTCCTTAGATATTGAGAATTTATAGTTTCAATAGGCCATTGTATCCTAGAAAATGTTACTGTCCACTAAATTTTAAAAATCTGACAGTATTATATTTAACTTTAAGGCTTTCAGTTGTAAAATGAAAATAATTACTCTTAATCCTGTATGTTATAAATTCTGATTCTCAATTTTATTTAGATTGAGACAAAATTGCTTATAAAATAATTTAGATGTAAGGGTTAATTTGGGCTAGTAGTATCATTACCATATAACATACAAAGGAAATTTTAACGGTTTCTTCTTTGAATTGTGGCATTGTGTCTCTAGCGGACTTCTCTGCATCTTCACTTGGATGACTAATAGCCTCTTAAATTTAGCATACTTAGAACAGTCTGCTCTCAAACCTGCTCCTCCTGCTGTGTTCCCCAATGTGATGAATAGCAACTCTATCTTTCCAGTTCCTGACCAGCCAAACCTTGGAGTAATGTTGGATTTCTTTCCTTTTGTTACTCCTCACATCCAGTCCATCAGCAAAACTCTTGGCTCTGTCTTTAAAATATATCCAGGATCTGGCCACCCCTGCCTGTCTCAGCTGTCACCTTAAGTTGGCTGTTGTCCTTTCAGGGGGATTATTTCATTAGTCTTATATAGTTGGCATAACAGCAAGAATGATTCTTTTTAAATGTTAAGTCAGATCATGTCACTTTTTCGGAACCCTCCAATTATTTCTCCTGTTTTTCAGAGTAAAACTCAAATTCTTTGAAATTCCCTGCATGGATTACAAGCTCTACCTCTAACCTCTTTGACCTCATCTCTTACTTCTCCTCCCCTAAGGCTTAGAGTTCTGGCCACAGTTGCCTCCGCTCTCCCTCCAGGTGTACAGGCTCCCTCCTCAGGACCACTGGACTCTCTGTTTCCTCTACTTGGAAAGTTCTTCTCCCTGGATATTCACATAACTTGCTACCTTCCCTTTTTAAAATACTTGATCAAATGTCTTCTCAGAGCAAGTGTACTTTCTGTACATAAGATGGCAATTCCTGGTCACCAGCAGTTTTCATCTCTCTTCTGTAATTAATTTTTCTCCATAACATTTACCACCATTTGGCATGCTAAATATTTTATTATTATTTATTCTTTTTTTTCCACCTCAGCATCTATCTAGAACAGTGCCTGACACATAAAAAATCACTCAGTGAATATTTGTTGCATGAATGGATGAATGAATTTGAAGAAGAGATAAAATCTGCTTTAAAAATGCTTTTTTTAATATTTTGGGTTTTTTCACCATTTAAATTTGCTCTTATAGGATAAGAATATATTTTCCGTATGAGTGTGCATTTATTTATTTATTTATAGTAAAGCATCAAATAGAATGGATGATGAAAACTACAAATGCAAGTTAAAATTCCCTTTATGCCCTATTTCTTTTATTAACTATTTATTATGTGTCTGTCTAGAATTTTTCTATATATTTATAAAATAAATAGCAGTATCTCTAGATAGAGCTATAGCTATAACTATCTACCTAGCTATCTATAACCTTTAAAAAATATAGCTAGATGGAATTCTATACATACTGTCTTGAAAATTGCTTTTTTACTTGGAAGTATATTTTGTATTTTTTTTTTAATTTCAGTAATTTGGATTCACCTCATTCTTTTTCACAGCTACATAATATTTCATTTATTATTATACCGTAGTTTATTTAATCAGTTCCCTATTGACGGATATTGCAGGTTTTATTTATATGAATATATCCATTAAATAAAATCCTGTAAGGATTTGCTGGGTCAAAGTGTATGTACATTTAAAATGTTGACAGTTGTTGCTAAGTTTATTTGCTTTCTGTCTCTGTAGATTTGCCTATTCTTGACATTTCATATAAATATAATCATACAGTATGTTGTCTTTTGTGCTGGCTTCTTTTACTTGGCCTAGTATTTTCAAGGTTCATCCATGTTGTGGCATTTATCAGTACTTCATTCCTTTTTATGGCTTAATGTTATTCTGTTGTGTGGACCTACCACATACCGTTAACCATTTTTTAGTCTGTGGTCATTTGCGTTGTTTCCACTTTTTGGCCACTATAAAGAATCATGTATGATTTTTTGTGTGAGCATATGTTTTTGATTCTCTTGGCTTTCTATGTCTTGTTGCATATAGCACCCTAGTGGGTGTGACTAGACAGATGTGCTGTTGGCCATTTACATACTTTTTTGAAGAAATGTCTATCAAGTCCATATTTTAATTGGGTTGTTTTTTGTTGTTGTTGACTTGTAAGAATTCTTTATATTATTCAGAATACTAGACCCTTATCAGATACATAATTTGCAAATATTTTCTCACATCCTGTGGGTTGTCTTTTAACTTTCTTTATAGTGTCCTTTGAAGCGTAGAAATTTGTAATTTTGGTAAAATCTGATTTATCTGTTTTTTTCTTTGGTTGCGTATGCTTTTGTTGTTATATCTGAGAAATCATTGCCTAACCCAATATGAAGATTGATATGAAGATTTATTCCTGTGGTTCCTTTTAAGAGTTTTATGGTTTTATCACTTACATTTATGTCTTTGATCCATTTTGAGTTAATTTTTGTATATAGTGTGATGTAAGGGTCCAGATTCATTCTTTTGGATGTGAATATTCAGTTTTCTGAGCACCACTGTTGGAAAGACTGTTCTTTCTCCCTTGGTCCTGGCACTCCTGTTGAAAATCTGTTGACTATAGATGTATGAGTTTATTTCTGTACTCTCACCTCTATTCCTTTCGACTATATATATTCTATGCCAGTACCACACTGTTATTATCACTGTAACTTTGTAATGTGTTTTGAAATTGAGAATTGTGTGTTTGCCAACTTTGTTCTTCTTTTTCAAGATTGTTTTGGCTATTCTGAAGTCCCCTGGATTTCCATGTGAATTTTAGGATCAGCTTGTCCATTTTTGTTTTTTTTTTTTTTTTAAAAAAGGGCAGTTGAAATTTTTATAGGAATTATGTTGATTCTGTAGTTCAATTTGCAGAATATAGCCATCTTAATAATATTGTCTTCCAGTCCTTGAACATGGGGTGTCTGCCCATATTCTTTAATTTTTTTCAACAGTATTTTGTAGTTTTCTGCATACAAGTGTTTCAGTTTTTTGGTTAAATTTATTCCTAAGTATTTTATTCCTTTTGATGCTGTTGTAAACACTGAGCATCCTCCAGCATTCCTGTTTGTAATTTAATTTGTGCCTGATAAAATAATTACCAAGCCCGTGTATACTTTTCCCAGTGAATTGGCAACATATATGCTTTTGATTGCACAGCTGTGTTCAAATCCTACTTCAGCTCAGTTCTAGCAGACCTTAGCCTGTCTCTGATTTTCCTGTTCAAGTATCAGTTCACTATTTTCAGTTGTAACACGTGACATAAAATCGCATTGTCCTGTTGAGGAGAAAGGATGTTGGTGAGGGGTGGAATGGGTGTGGCCAGCTGACAGGATGCTCTCATTGTGCCACACAGTCTTGACCTTGAGGGAGATTGTCAGTTAATCTTGGTCTTGTTTTCCTTACCTTCATAATGGATACACTAGAATAACCAGATGACAGCCAATGATCCTTCTAGCTAAGATGAACTGTGAGCTCTGACTTAAATGAACTGGGGATGTGACAAGGTGAAGAGGTAAAAGGATGTAATGACACAGCAGGAGAGGCTGTACCATGTCATGTTCTTAGTTCTTAGTTCTTAGTCCACTTTTATATAGAGCATGAATAAGCTGTCTTTAAAAATTAGTGCAGATCATTACTCTGGTCACAGAAATAGATTGTTGAAACATCTTTATTCACTAGGACACACTCTACTTCTGGGCTAAATATTTAAAAAATAAATTCCCTTTTTCACTCTTATCAGGATTTTACGATTTTTTTGTCTGTGTTCATTAGTGCTGTTGGTCTGCGTATTGTACTTGTCCACTAGCCTGAGTTAGGGAACTTCACTGCCCCATACCCTTTAAAAAGTAAATGTCTTGGAATAGTTTGTAGAAATGGGAATTACCTGTTCTTTGAAAGTTTAGTACAGTTTTCCTGTTTGGTTCCCATTAGAGGGCTTAATCTTTAATTACCATTTCAACTTATAATTTGATTATTGGTCTAGTCAGGTTCTTTTTAGGTCTAGTCAATGTCTACTTAGGTCAGTTTTTATCTTTTCTGAGAAAATTGTCCGTTTAATGTAGGTTTTCAAATTTGTGGGTATAAATTGTTGTGTACAAGATACTCTTAACACTTGGTCTTATCAAGAAACCAGCTTGGGATTTTATTCATCAACATGAGACTCTTTGTCTTCTCCCTCCCTCCTTTCATTTCTCCCTCCCTATTATTAATTAACTATTAATTCCTAAGCATACTTTTTTCCTTAGATAAATAAAATTGTATAGGTACTATTGATATTTTATTGTTTTGGGTCATTGTTTTTTAATAAGTGCATTTGAGTTTGGACATTTTCTCCCTGAATAGTACTTTGAACAGACTCTACAGGATTTGATGTATAAGTGTTATATTTTATTTACAGAAATTGAAACCTGAAGAAAAATATAAAGATAAGCAATTGCTAGAAAGGGCTTCTTATTATTTATTAAGTAAAACCACATGTAGTTTTAAATTCTATATATTTATTATCTTTATTGCACTTCTCCTTATATCATCTCCATTGTCCAAAAACAAACATTTATTCACATTCACGAACTATTTTTCAGTAAGAAGGAAAAAAATCTCTTGCCACATGTAAAGAAAGATACATAATCAGTTTATTCAGCATGATGCTATTGAGGCGTGAGTCTCTTTCTGCTGTGCTTTATGTGATACCGCCATCTAGTGTGTAGAACACTAAGTGACCGTGTGGGTTTACATTTTCTTTTATCATTCCGTTATCTGAAGCTGTGAGTTAATGTTTCTTTTTATCCAATTTCATATAAAGCATTAAGTTAAATTAACCTGAATGCGAGAGCTCAGGTTTTGACTGAAATACAGCACAGAAAATGTATGACTGTAATACCTGTTTCCTGAGTGTTCTCTACTGAAGCTGCTGTGCAAGGGGCTTGGAAATGCTGCTGTGGCATAATTCTCAACTTTCAGGTTGTGCTTTTTCTTCAGTCGACACTTTCTATCAGCAGACACAGTCGTGCCTTGACACTGAGAAATGTGGAAAAAGTTAGTAAAGTTTGATCTGAAATGTTGAAATGTTCAGGAGTAAAAGTATAAAATAAAACCCTGCTCAATTTTCATTTCAGATGAAGTAATTGGAATTTTAAGCCGGTATTTACTGAATGCTTTCTGTGAGCCAAACATTATACTAAGTACTGTTTGTATGTTGTCTCATTGACCCTTCATAACAGTTTCAGTTGAGGAATTTGAGGCAAAAAGAGCTTGAGAACTTACCTAGGATCACAGCTACTAAGTGATGGGGGTCTGTGTTTGAATCAAGGCTGTAGAGCTGTTCTGCACATTCTTAAGTACTAGAAAAGGATACACTGACAAAACTACTGTTTTAAGCAGGAAGAAACCACAGTTTTGAAAGGCCTACATCTTTAATGTATTTGAAGGTAAAAAAGTATGATGATTAATTGTGCAATGTAACCTGTGTGCTCTTAAGTAAATTCTTTAACTTTTCTGAGCCTGTTTCCTTGTTTGTAAAATAGGGATAAATATATCAATTCCAAATATATATATGTACTTTCCTGATGACCTGAGGGTAGTGGTGTCAGGACTGAGGCAGTGGATAAAGAAAAGCTTTGCAAATAGGAGGCTTTATAACTGTAAGGAATTTTGTGACAAACTACCCCTCACAAGAGAGACTGTATTGATAATATTCTTGTTTATCTAGTGATCAGTTTATTTAAATGTAATATTTCTTTTAATATAAAAACTGGCCTTATATAAAATTGTGAAATGGAGAATGTTAAAATAACAGGTGCATTTTCTGTAATTATAATTAATTTAAAAATTTAGCTCCAGTTTCAGATAGAATTAAACCTGTAGCTTAGAATATTCAAATTGTAATGTATTTAGAAGGTTTCAGTTTTAAAAATAAAGATAAAGGAAACGGAAGAAAACACATCATTGCATTTTACCCTATTGAATAGTAACATTGAAAATCTTTTGTTAACAAATCGTTAACAGATAAGATCATATATATGGATTCCACATTTACAGTTTCAGTATTTCAGTGTACTGGTATAATAGTTAACAAGTTCAATGGACTGTTGACTAAATGTGGTTTCTTTTGGAAACAGACTGAGTTTTCTTCCTGATTAAGAATTTGTATAAATATAGGCATTAAAGTTATAGAAATAAATATCAGCAACAAGTTTTGGTACCTATCTGTGAGACTTTAAGACATTAATAAAAATGAAGTAAATCAATAAAATGGTATTTCCCCCATCTTCTTAATACTACTTGCAGTTTCAATATTAGCTTGTAGATGTTTCCAGTTAAAAATATCTTATTTAGAAGTATATATTATTATGTGTGTAACCATTTGAAACAAAAGCTGTGATAATTTTACTGTTCCTAACCCTACCAGAAAGTTAAGTTTTCCTCAAACCAAAACAAATGTATTTCACCCCTACTTTTCTGCATATTCTGTAGTAACACCTCCTCTTATTCCTGGAAATCTTTGTCATTTGAGGGGAGGATTTAAAATGAAGAGTTCCATAGTGAGTTATCAGTGCTGCTGTCATCCAGGTACTGGATTTTAACTGTATCTCATGAGATTATCCAGTCCAGGAGTTAGGTGTGCAAAATTGGTTGAATGATGAAAAAATATATTCTATGTTGGAGTCACATGCAGTTGACTTCCAGGAATTTGACTGAATATGCTTATAAAAATAGTATTGTTCAGTCTGAAACTGAGAAGGGTCTGAGAGGCTAACAAGTCAGCTCGCCACAGTTTCTCTCTCTCTCTCACTCTCTCTCTCTCTCTAACAGAAATGTGAGGTCTCTGCATCAGAAATCAGACCTTTTATAAACTCTTAGTGTAAATCGTGTTGGTTCCTTATGCCTCAGTTCTCCATGAGGTGATGTGAGAACGAGATATACCCTATGTGTACACTGGGATTTTGTACCACGAGAGACAAACTCTGAAATTATGAAACTTGGAGTTTATATACGATAGCTGGCACTTCTGTCCATTTGCCTTTCTGGAGATGGAGAGAGGGAACACTGCTCTGGAATGTAAACACATCCTCTCTGGGGAAAAGAAGGAAAGGTGTCTTTTTCACAAACAGATGGCTCTGGGGAGAGAGAAGACTTTCTGTCTCTCTGGAGGGCTCTATTATTTGGGTTCCCATTCAGTCTTTCTTTAACCCTGCTGCTAAAGCTGTTTGTTCAAAAAGTTCTGACCATATAGAAATGTGAAAATATTCTTGAAGTATTGTTTCCTGACAAGTGTATATTCTGGGAGTGAGCATCTGTAAGATGGGAGATGTGATTCTGCTGTTAATCTCATTTCCCATGTATTCTTTTTTTTTTTTAACATCTTTATTGGAGTATAATTGCTTTACAGTGGTGTGTTAGTTTCTGCTTTACGACAAAGTGATCCCATGTATTCTTCATGCTGTGGACCTCTCGTTGAGCTGAGGGTGGTTCTGGTGTTTAAGGATGAGCAAACCAGTTCCTTCACCTGGTACTCACCTGAGGAAACAGTGCTCTATTCTGCTTCTGGAAGGAAAAACTGACTGTTAAGTTTATTAAGATGCATGTACGTCTCTAGCTTTTTCCTAAGAAATTTGAATTGCAGTTTTGTCTCATTGATTTTTGCCCTATGTTCTGAAATTAGAACTTGTTTCACTTATTACCCACCTAAGATGTAACTCAGATATAGAGTTGTTCTTCCAGTTGGCGTCCTCAGCTCAGGTGTTTAGAAGTGGTATTTTCAGTGTTGAATCTTAGGATGCTGATGGCTGGGATGAGCAGACCACATACTATTGTGCAACAGAAATTATTTTTCATGTTTACATACTCTACTCCAAGCTGTGGTGGGCGAAGAAAACTGTTTACAAGCTCCATAGGTATGTCATAGTGAAACCGTAATAACTGAAACCATAATAGCCTTATAAAAGGTGAATAAAAGGAAGAGAACTCTTTCTTTGTCCCATGTGCAATCTGTTGATTAAGCTTTGATGAATGGTTTTTATGTGGGTGGGGTGATGTATTTTTACCCAGCTTTACGCTGATTTCCATTCTCCATGCAGAGAAAAGACTTTTTTGAACATTGGAAGGCTTGCTGAATAGAGTTGTATTTTTAAAGATCCTAACAACACTAATTTCAGATTGGTTTCCATGGTGATAGAGAGTGAATTCAGTATAGGAAAAAAAACTCCAAAAATAGATTTGTAAGGAATCCAGAAGTATGGGACTTGGAAATTCTGTTTTCCATTTCTTATAGGCAAAGGATTGAGATATCATTAAGTTGAAGGAAGTAAAAATAAATCATTATGTTCATGTCATAAGTTTCTATAGGCAAATGTAGCCTAATCTTTCATAGTGGTTTAGAAGATAATTTGGAGAAATGCCATCCTTCAAGGCTCATCTAAGGTATTTGGACTTTGCCTTTAAATTAATTTCTTAGTAGGAACTGACAAAGTATTGAGGGATTTTGAGAAGAAAGTACCATGATCAGTGTGTAGTAGGAAGTGGAAAGAGACCAGTTAGAAGACCACTGTAATCATCTGGTATGCAGTTGTCTAGACCAGGGGTCCCCAAACTTTTGGCACCAGGGACGGGTTTCGTGGAAGACAGTTTTTCCACGGACCGGGGTGGGGGCGGGTGCTTTTGGGATGATACAAGCGCATTACATTTATTGTGCACCTTATTTCTGTTATTATTACATTGTAATATAGAATGAAATAATTATGCAGCTCACCATTATGCAGAATCAGTGGGAGCCCTGAGCTTGTTTTCCTGCAACTAGATGGTCCCATCTGGGGGTGATGGGAGACAGTGACACCCGACGTGTGTTGCTTATGTCCAGTCTACTCTGTAATCTCGCTTTGGTTGCCGTCCCTGCAGAAAACCCTGCTTCACAAAGATAGGATGTTGGAAATGGAAGCAGGCTTTTCAGTGCTTTTGTGGCAATCTCAGGATATTCCACCTTGACTTTAATCTAGAATGTATGGAGATTTGAAGTTGTCTCAAACATACTTTTAAGGCCACCGTCATTTGCGATCTCAAGCGGTTGATCATCTTCTAGCACGGACAAAGTCGATTCACCTGGCTTATTCACAAATGGGTCACGGATCCGTTCCTTCCCAGTTCCAGGGTCTTTTGTGGTTGTGCAGTAATGCTCAAACTCTTTTGAAAGCTGAGATAGGGGATCATGCACCAGCTGGGAGAAAGAAGGCCCTGGCTCAGTATCTCTGCTAATGTTTGAAAGATGTCAAAAATCCCAATGTTCACTCATTGCCCCCATAATTCCAGTTTGGCTTTGAATGCAGCCACTTTATCTGCCGACTTGAACACAGTTGTCATTCTCCCCTGAAGTGACAGATAGAGTTTGTTGAGCATATTGAACATGTCACGCAAGTAAGCAAGTTTTGCGACCCATTCTCTGTCACTGAAATGTGCTGCCAGTGGTGACTGATTTTCTAAAAGAAATCTCTGGAGTGGCTCTCCTAACTCAGAAACTCTGGCCTGTGATCTACCATCAGAAAGCCATCTCACCTCTGTGTATAAGAGGAGACGTGTGTGCTCTGCGTCCATCTCCTCACAGAGCTGCGTGAGCAGACGTGAGTTAAGGGCATGTACTTTAATGTGGTTGATAAATTTTGATCACATCCTGCAAAACGTTGTTAAGTTCAGGTGACATTTTACGGTTAGCCAGCATTTCTCTATGGATGACACAATGTGTAGACTCACATTCAGAAGCGACCTCCTTGACCCAAGTAGTGAAACCAGAAAGCCATCCAGTCATGGCAGCCACTCTGTCCATGCATATACTGACACAAAATGACCAATTCAGTTTTCCTGATATGTAGTCATTCAAAGATTTGAATAGTTCTGCAGTTGTGGTGTTGGTTGGCAACAAAAGTGCACGTAGCACATCCTCATGCACGTCCTCCTGAAAAATATATCGCACAAAAACAAGCATTGTTGCCTTGTTGTCAACATTGGTAGACTCGTCAACCTGGATTGCGTAC
Organism: Physeter macrocephalus; assembly: GCF_002837175.3. Taxonomy (NCBI): domain Eukaryota; kingdom Metazoa; phylum Chordata; class Mammalia; order Artiodactyla; family Physeteridae; genus Physeter; species Physeter macrocephalus. Next base: position 5,206,400 of record NC_041229.1, read on the forward strand.
CACGGTGACTCATTAGTCCTCTCTGACAATTGTGCCTCAGTATCCTCTGCTATTTCATCAATTCTTCTAGTTATGGTGCTAGCCGAAAGAGGAACACATGCCACCTTTTGAACTGCAGTGTCTCCTAAAAGTTCACGACACATGTCCTTAGCAGGCAGGGTCAACTCTTCGCCAATAGTAAAGGGCTTCTCTTAGCTTTAGCAGTGCGGTTAGCCACTAAGAACGATGTTCTCAGGGCAGACACATCTGATGAAGTGGTGGCCTTCAATAATTTCTTCTGTTCTTCGTGTTCACGTTTTTTTCTTTTGAAAAACTCCAAAGGCTTGTCGTCTTTTAATGCAGGGCTCTTGGTCTCCACGTGGTGAAGCAGTTTTGAAGGTTTCATGGCTTGGTTGGATAGCCAGTTGCCACATATTATACAAATTGGGCTTGGAGAATGTGAATTACCTGTTGTGATGAACCCGTAATTTAAGTAGGACTCTTGGTATTTTCCTTTAAAAGCAGCTTTCTTTTTGTTGGCAGTCTTAGAGTCTCCTGCTGTCTCATCATTGGGTCTTCCCCCCTTTTCAAAGAAGCTCTCCAGTGATGTTTATTTTTTACTCATTTTGGCTAGGGTTAGCTTGTGGGCTTACCAAGACTGACTGAGACAACTGCGCAGTATGGGAAAGAGGTGCGGACGGAAGTGGTGAATAAAATAATGGGCGGGCCATGCGTGGACTAAAACAAGTGTTGGATTCTGACTTAAAGCCTGCCACCAGATGCAGCTGTATGATTGAAGTACAGCAACTCACTTGCCACTGTAAAGCCTGCCACCAGATGCAGCTTAATTGTCACTTGCCACTCACTGATAGAGTTTTTTTTAAATATATTTATTTATTTATTTATTTATTTATTTTTGGCTGCATTGGATCTTCGTTGCTGCGCGCGGGCTTTCTCTAGTTGTGGTGAGCGGGGGCTACTGTTGGTTGCGGTGCGCGGGCTTCTCATTGCAGTGGCTTCTCTTGTTGTGGAGCGTAGGCTCTAGGTGCGCGGGCTTCAGTAGCTGTGGCTTGCGGGCTCTAGAGCACAGGCTCAGTAGTTATAGCGCACAGGCTTAGTTGCTCCGAGGCATGTGGGATCTTCCCAGACCAGGGCTTGAACCCGTGTCCCCTGCATTGGCAGGCAGATTCTTAACCACTGAGCCACAAGGGAAGCCCACTGATAGGGTTCTGATATGAGTCTGCAAGCAGTTGATTTATTATGGTCTCTGTGCAGTCAGACCTCTCTGTTAACGATCATCTGTATTTGTAGCTGCTCCCCAGCGCTAGCATCACCATCTCAGCTCCACCTCAGATCATCAGGCATTAGATTCTCATACGGAGCGTGCAACCTGGATCCCTCGCATGCGCAGTTCACAGTAGGGTTCGTGCTCCTAAGAGAGTCTAATGCCACCGCTGATCTGACAGGAGGCGGAGCTCAGGTGGTAATGCAAGCAGTGGGGAGCGGCTGTAAATACAGATGAAGCTTCACTCGCTCACCTGCCACTCACTTCCTGCTGTGCGGCCCAGTTCCCAATAGGCCACAGACTGGTACCAGTCTGTGGCCCGGGGCTTGGGGACCCCTGGTGTAGACCAGATGCAGTGAGGCCCAGAACTAGGGAAGTAGCAGTGGAGAACAGGAAGAAAGGAATGGGTGTGAGAGACAGGTTTTGGGAAGACAGGAGAGATTAAGGAATCAAAGGTCTAGGTTAGATCTTAACCCTGGGAATATGAAAAGAAAAGATGTGTGGAGAGGAGGGGGTGGTAGAGGAATCAAGGGTGATTAGGTTGGTCAATTGGGTGAATAGTTATATTTATTTACTTTGGGAATTCAAGAGGTAGAAGAGAATATGCAGGGAAAGAGAGTGAATTCAGCTTTGAAAATGAGTGCTGTATTCCAGTGAGACAACGTTTGCTTATTCAGTCATTCATCAGGTAATTAGTGATCCCCACTTAAATTACAGATACTTTTCAAGATGTTGGGGTGGGTATACACCTATCTCATTTTTTCCACTATATATTGTGTTTAAGAAATCTGTCAATGTGTATTACAAAGGTTTTTATCCCCATTTGTGACTCATGTTTTCACTTGGTTTATTGTGGCCCTTTGTGATAACTTTAGAAACTTTGATGGACAGTTGCTATTACCTGTTTTTGTGAAGGGGTCTAGAGTTGGGGCTCTCCTTTTCCTGCATCTTCCTAATATCCCTCCTCAAATAATCTCTTTATGTCTGTCTTTTTCTTTTCCTCTGGGATTCCCATAATGTATTGTTTTGGTCCTCTTTATGGTGTCCTACAGTCTCTTAGGTACTTTTCATTTTCCTTAATTCTTTCTTCTTTCTGTTCTTTGGAGTGTATACTTTCTTTCTCTTTTTTTTTTTTTGGTTGTGCCGAGTGGCTTGCAGGATCTTAGTTCCCTGACCAGGGATTGAACGCAGGCCCTCAGCAGTGAGAGCGTGGAGTCCTAACCACTGGACCACCAGGGAATTCCCTGCACTGTATACTTTGATTTGCCCTTTCTTTAAGTAAGCTGATTGTTCTTCCTGCCTAAATCTGCTGTTGATCTCTTGTAGTGAAATTTTCATTTTAGATAGCGATTTGTCATCCCCCAAGTCTGTGTTTGGTTCCTTTTTTTTCTTTCTTTTTATTGATATGCTCATTTATTCATACATTGTTTTCCTGCTTTCCTTTAGTTCTGTGTAGTTTCTTTGAGCCCTTTGAGTGTATTTTATGTAGTTTGTTTAAAATCTACTAAACTGGAACTTCCCTGGTGGTCCAGTGATTAGGACTCCTTGCTTCCACTGTAGGGGGCATGGGTTCCGTCCCTGGTCAGGGAACTAAGATCCTGCAAGCTGCATTGCACAGCCAAAAAAAAAAAAACTACTAGATTTTGTATCTGGACTTCTCAGGGATATTTTCTTTTGTTTTATTTATTTTTTCTTGTGAATTATTTTGTGCGTATCTTGTGATTTTTTTTTTGGTTGCATACTGGACATTTGACTGTTATAATGTGTAACCCTGGGAATCAGATTCCACCCCTTTATACAGGTTTGCTGTCTTTTTTTGTGAAGGCTGCAGTTGTCTGTTTGTGACTTTTCCAGACTGTTTTTGCAAAGACTGTATTTCTTGTCATAGGTGCTCACTGAAGGCTCCCTTCTTTTAGCTTGTGTTCCAGAAGGTTTTTGTCAGGGAATTCCTTGAATGCCAGGAACTAAAAATAAAACAAACAAAAAGCCACTTCTCCAGTCTTTGCACATTTCCTTTGTGGTGGGGTACTCATTCAGCACTTAACCAAGCTGTTTACAGCTCTGTCTTAGCTAAAGTTTAATTAGAGGTTAAAGCTTAGGGTCTTATTATGTCATTTGTGTGCATGTGTCTCACCCTGAACATGTTCATGGGCTTCTGCTGTTTTCTAGAGTAGTGAGAAAGTTCGTTCTGAGAGTTTTTGCTTGTTTTTTCATGTTTTTGTGAACGGACTGGAGTTTGGAGCTGCCTACTCCACCATTTTGTTGATACCATTTGACTATACTGTTTTGCTTTTAATTCCCCCTACCCCATCTCCTTGCTTTAATTTGGAAATTTGCTCTCTCCTTCCCTCCCTTTCCTTCCTCCCCCTTCTGTTCTGCTTAGGAAGATTGATTTTCTTCTATTCTTAATTCTGTTGCAGGTATTGACATTTAAAAATTTTACCTTCCTCTTTATTGTTTGGAAGTTACAGCAGGTTTTTCTGTTCTTTTAGTGGCTACCATTAAAAGTTTAACTTGAACACCTAATTTTTAGTCTGAAGTTTATCAGTGTCTTTACTTTTTCTCTCAAGCAATACCAGCACTTAGAATGTTTTAAGTGGGATTACTCTTTCTTGTCTTCCATGGTAGTGTTGTTCAGGATTTATAGTCTCATCTCTTTATTTCTTATAATTAATCATTATTTTTGTTATATGTTAAGATTTGTTTAGATGTAATACTTATTTGCTGAATTCTTTGCTGAATATTTCTGCTTTATACCTTAGTTCTTTATCCTGGAATCCTTTTTCATCTTTAAGTACATATTTTGGAAGTCTTTTTAGTGAGGATTTGTTGATGGGAACTAATGAGTTTTGTGTTTTTAAAAAAAATGTTATTTATTTATTTGCTTACTTATTTATTTTTGGCTGCGTTGGGTCTTCGTTGCTGCATGCTGGCTTTCTCTAGTTGCAGCGAGTGGGGGCTGCTCTTCATTGTGATGTGCGGGCTTCTCATGGCGGTGGCTTCTTTTGTTGTGGAGCACGGGCTTAGTTGCTCCGCGGCATGTGGGATCTTCCCGGACCAGGGCTCGAACCCGTATCCCTTGCATTGGCAGATGGATTCTTAACCACTGCACCACCAGGGAAGTCCAAACTCATTAAGTTTTTATTCATCAGAAAATACTTTTTTTTTTTCTCTTTTCTTGTAGGTTTTGGTATGAATAAAACCTTGGTTAATTTATTTTCTTTTCTCAAAACTATTAAGATAGTCTCAAACTTCTACTGTCTATTACTGTTGAGAGTTTAGGTGTTTTATGTTTACTTAATATTTACCCTTTCTGATGTTGTTTATTCCTTCCTGAAGTTCTGGGTTTTTGTCTAGTACTATTTCCCTTCAGTCTTAGAAAGTTGTATTAGCTTTTATTGTTGCACTGGTCTGTTAGAGACAAATTCTCTCAGCTTTTGTCACTTGTAGATGTGTTTATATTTCTTAAATTTCTGAAGTTTATTTTAGTGGGATATAGAATTGACAGTCTTTTTCTTCCAGCACTTTAAATCTGTTTCTCTTTGTCTTCTGGCCTCTCTTATTTCTGGTGAGAATTTAACTGTCACTTATCTATTTTCCCCTTAATGTTATATGTAGTTTTCTTTGCCTGCTTTAAAGATTCTTGTCTTTATTTTGTTGTTCAAAGGTGTGATTATGATATGCTTAGTAGTGATTTTTGAAATTTATCCTATTTGGGGTTCACTGTTTCTTGAATTTGTTAGTTGGTATCTTTCACCTGTTTTAGAAAGTTCTCATCTGTTGTCTCAGCAAATACTTCTCTGCCCCATTCCAATCCCATTTCCTTCTGGTACGCCAGTTGTACATATTGCTTGTCTGTTTGGTATTCTTTCAGAGATCTTAACTGTACTGTTATTTATTTATTTATTTTTTGGTCATTCTTTTTTTTCTCTTTTTTTTTCAGCTTGGATACTTTCTGTTGACCTGTTTTCAAGTTCAGTGATTCTTTCATTTACTGTATTCAGTTTGCTGTTAATATCTGACAGCGTAGTTTTATTTTTGGCATTTCTTGTGAATATATTTGTAGATCAGTCTCTGCTAGAATTCCCTGTATTCTTATATTCTTACATATTATCTTTTCAGACTAAATTTTAGAATTTCTACCATAATTAATTTATATTCTTTTTATTGTTTCAATATCTGGGCCATTTCTGTGTCTGTCCCTTATCCTGTTTCCTCTCTTGACCTTGGATCACAATTTCTGGCTTCCATGTATGTTTTGTAATCTTTTATGCTGAATATGTTATATAAGAGACAGTAGAGACTAAAGTCAATAATTTTTATCTTCAGGAATGGGCTTATCCCTTCTTTTTCCATTCTGTTAGATTGTTGTGGTAGATTATGTTAGTCATGTTTGATGGGGCCCTGAGTCAAGCTGACCTATGTCTGATATAGACCTGGCCTTTGGCAACTTTGCTTTAGTTTATCATTACTTTTAAATATTTTGAGTGTAGGTTCAGGAAGTTTTTTTTTTTTCAGCAGGGAAAAGTGAAAATTGGTGAGATCTCTTTGTGCTTTACTGCTAAGCCTGTAGTTTTCTGAACTGAGGGAGAGCAGCCCACCTGGTTGTTAGTTCTCTTTGCTCCCCAGCTTTTTGTGCCAACAGGTGCTCTCTTCCGGCTACCCTTGCCCAGATCCTAATGTGTAGCTGCCTTATACTCTTATAGCACCTGCGATGCCTCAGTGGGGTTTCTCTCAGCTTTTCTGTGCCACCTCCAGTCACCAGTTGTTAAATGCCCCGAGAGCCTCAGCGGATCTTTCTCAGCGCTCTTGCCTTCCCTCCATCTCCACTGTGCTGCCTTGTGCTTGGGGAGACTCCACACACTTCATGGGTTCATATCTCTCAGTTCTCCTGCTCTCTCCCGCTGCCCCGCCATTGGTGTACTGACTGTGTCTACCTGGTGAATACCTGTGAGAGTCAGTTGGTGGGTAGGTGTTAATGGTGCTCCTTGGAATTTTAGTTTATCTGTCAGTCCAGTCCACGTGCAGTCAGTTGGGGTTTGGCTGGTTTCTCCTTACCATGTCTAAGGCAGGTTCTTTATCCTCCTGCGTCTTTGCCAGGTATCTGAGCACATTCATACGAATCTCTTCTGTCTCAGGAAAGTCTTGTCCCTGTTTGCAACTTAGTTTGTGTAGGTTTCTTTTCACTTTTTAAAAAACTCATTTTGTAGTTAATCTGGCTTATTTTTGGCTAGTGTGAGAATGATCATTATCCTCTGAACTTCTCCTACTTAATACCAGGAGTTTTTGTTTTTGTTTTTTCTTTTTTAATACTTCCAGTGATACTGCTTTCAAAAAATAGAGACTATATTCACATCAACTCTATATGTCTTATAATATTAACTATAATGATAGGTAATGTTTGTTAAGTACTTACTGAATGCCAGGCACCTTGGTAAACACTTTAAATGCATTATCTCATTTAATGAACTTGAGAATAGGTGTTGTTATATCATTCCCATTTTCCAGATGAGAGATTAAGTAGGTAGGTCAACATCATATAACTAGTTAGTGGCACTTTTGAACTCAGGGTTGTCTGTATCTGGAGCTGAGTTTGCAAATTCACATCCCTAGATGGGAAGGATATGTAAATAAATGAGTGAAGTGAGTAGGGTGTAAAAAAATAACAAAGCAAGTAGCATGATGAATGACAGTTAACATTCAACCTAGATATTGACTAAAAAATAAAAGAGTAGTCACTTCTGTGACAAAGTCTCTGGGAGAATACTTGCCTCATTCAGAGGGGGGTGGTCACTTAGCTCCAGCCACTTGTTGCCCATGTGAGAATATGGGTCTAGTAGTTCAGATTTTCAGATTTTTCGATAGAAGTCAGAAATCTGTATTTTTCTTATGAAACCACTTAGTTTCTAAATGTTAGCTGCTGGTTCAAATAAAAATAAAATAAAATCCAGTGTTCAGACCTGCATGGTGAGTCTGAGATAAAATGTGTCTGCAGGCCCAACCTGTTCTCTGGGCAGCCAGTGTGCAGTCTCCGTAATAGAGCCTGAGCTCTTTTAGACCACCGGTCACGCCGTCTCTCAGGGCCCGCCTGAATGCCTTCCTTTCACATTTGTGCTGTACCTCAGGGATGTGAAGGCCTGCTTTGGAATGAATGAACTATTTTATTTACTGCTGTTATACCATTGTGCTAGTTTAGATATAAGCTACAAAGAAAATTTTTAGAAACGTATTTTTAATTTCTTATTTATTTTTTTAATTTTTATTTTATATTGGAGTATAGCTGATTAACAATGTTGTGTTAGCTTCAGGTGTACAGCAAAGTGATTCAGTTATACATATACATGTATCTATTCTTTTTCAAGTGGAAACATTTTTTTAAAATCCTGAATTCTTCATTTTATCTGCTTTAAGCAATAGAGTTCTATTATAAGGCATATCTTGCATTAAGTTGATGGGAGGGACAGGTATTATTGAATGCTTATTTTGTTTTGTTCATTAATCATGACTTTCTCTTCCTCTCTTTTGCCCTTTCTTCTTTGACATAGCTTTCACTTTCAGAAGAACAGAATGAAGTAACAAAAAATGGCTGTGAATCTAAAGAGCTGGTCTACCTCGTGCACATTGCTTGTCAGGTAATTTTGTGGATGTGCTCTCCATTTCACATAAAATTTAATGAGAATTAAATATGAATGAATAATATTGAATAAATGAATGAATAAATATGAACAAATAACATTGACTGTGGTAACACAGATGTTTTATTTTATTCTTTCTCCCATTCATATTGGCATTTCTGCATATACTCAGAGTTGAAACAATCAGTTTAATAGAGTCAATTTAATAGATATTTAATTTACAAACGTAAGTGAAAATTCTTCCTGTAAGAGTAAAGGAAATAGGACTTCCCTGGTGGCGCCGTGGTTAAGAATCCACCTGCCAATTCAGGGGACACGGGTTCGAGCCCTGGTTCAGGAAGATCCCACATGCCGTGGAGCAGCTAAGCTCATGCACCACAACTACTGAGCCTGTGCTCTAGAGCCTGCGAGCCACAGCTACTGAAGCCCATGCACCTAAAACCTGTGCTCTGCAATGAGAAGCACGCACACCTCAACGAAAGAGTAGCCCCCGCTCGCCGCAACTAGGGAAAGCCTGTGTGCAGCAACGAAGACCCAACGTGGCCAAATAAATAAATAAATAAAAATAAATAAAATCCTTTTAAAAAAAAAGAGTAAAGGAAATATATTGTTTATTGATGATGAGGTTAAATGAGTCAGCTGCTGGTCACATATTATAATAAAAGAACAGACTAAGTAGTGTCTGCATCAGATGCACATTTTTCTAACCAAGATGGTAAGTTCCGCTGTGGTGTAACAGTGTATGTATGTTTCAGAAGTGTGCTATTTCTTAACTCTTAGTATTAGAAGTTTTTTGAGGGTAATTACCATGACTTGCTCTTAATGAGATTTAAAATATGTCATTTGTAACATTGATTATTTCCTCCATCAAGTAAGCAGTTAGTTCCTTTATTTATTCTTTGTTCATTGAGCCTTGTTGCCTATGTTTGAACTAGTCATTGTAAAGCAAGTGTTTTTGAGGAAAGCTTTCTTATGTATAAAGTTTTTAGTTTTCTTTGAGAGAGTAAGATATGGGAGTTTATGGGGTTTTTTTTTCCCAAAAAGTATTATTCATGTACCTGAAATTAAAAATTAAATAATCTGGAAAAGTCTAATGGCTATTTCATATGGGAAATACTTAAGTTCTTAGTCTTGGTGTGACTTTAAGGGCAAACCTTTTATAATTAAGTGCTTTTATTTGTAGGTGAGAGACTATGAGATTGGAAATTGAACTTAGCTTGTATATATATGTTCAAAGTTACGTATCATTTATACATGTTTTACTGTATGTCATCTTGGTTCCTTTGAGGAAGTGGGCAGCTCTGAATCACTGTTTCATGTCATATTTCATAAAATGCTTCTATTTGGTGAGTTAATTTTTAAGTGAAAATATCAAATCTTTTATGATGAACCATTGCTAATACAGGAATATAAAACATTTTTTCTTTATCTAGAGTGCATGATTGGCATGTGAGTCATGAACTTATTATTCCGTCTAAAACCTACACCTTTAGCATCTTCTCTTCTTACCAGTGATTTCCATTTGCTCTGACAATGAAAATATTTTTTTTCTCATAAGCAAAACATAATGTCAAAAATACCTATGCTGTTCTTAAAAAATGACCTTCAAAAGGTAAGCATGGTATTTTGGTACCATACATTAAAATGTATAATCGTTACTTGATTATGCCTCCATGAATTAGTGACCTAGATAATTAAGGCTATTTCCTGGTTGTAAATATCTTGTCAAGCTGCTTAAAAAATTTCAAACTACTTGTTATACTATTTACTACATGAAAGTAGTAATTTACTGCATTGTCATAATGCTGTCACGTTTCTCCTCTGCCTCACACTGTAAGTAATCGTTGATATGTTCTCATGGCTTACCTTCTGTATTCTTGCCATATATGTCAGCCATAAACCACATTAAACTAGAATCTTTTTTTTTTATAACCAAGAGAGACTCACAATCAAACCTTCTAAGTTTTCAAATGAGAAAGTTGAGGCCCAAATTATTGAAGTTGCTTTCCTAAGCTATATGAAATCTTAGCAGGAGCTACTAAGGACTTCAGTTTCCTGATTGCCAGCTTTTCTTGCATCACCTTGGAATTTGCAATCTACCAGATTTTAGAGTTTGCTTAATCTTGAGATGAGATACGATCACCCTTACGTCCTGTAATCTATTCGTTATAGAAGCTAATTTCGTATTTCATATCTTTGCTAATTTCTAATTTTTAATAATGTGCACTTGAAATTGTTTTTATTTAACCAAAATTCTTGGTCCTTCATCTTAACCCACTTTCTTCACTTGTTCTTTTATCTTAGAAAGTGTCCAATTAAACAGCTGTGATCTTTCTCCTTTCTGTAGGTTAAGTGATACTGATTTCTTTAGGTATTACCTTTGAATCTTGTAATGGTGTCTTTGTCTCTGCCTTTTACAGTTTTAATTTCTTTTTAAATTGTGAACCCAGAAATGTAAGCCATATCTTCCATACTGCATAGATCCAAATTCAGTAGGCATTTTTTGATCACTTATATGTCTAGTACACAAGTATTATGGCATGCGGCATATCATTTAATTCTTAAAACCTCTGTGAGGCAAATAGTCTGGTTTAAAAACATCAGTTTTTAAGTGTTTTTTTTTTTATAAATTTATTTACTTACTCACTTACTTACCTATTTATTTATGGCTGCGTTGGGTCTTCGTTGCTGCATGTGGGCTTTCTCTAGTTGTGGCGAGCAAGGGGTACTGTTTGTTGCGGTGCGCAGGCTTCTCATTGCGGTGGCTTCTCTTGTTGTGGAGCATAGGCTCTAGGTGCACGGGCTTCAGTAGTTGTGGCATGTGGGCTCAGTAGTTGTGGCTCACGGGCTCTAGAGAGCAGGCTCAGTAGTTGTGGCGCATGGGCTTACTTGCTCCGCGGCATGTGGGATCTTCCCGGACCAGGGCTCAAACCCGTGTCCCCTGCATTGGCAGGCAGATTCTTAACAACTGAGCCACCAGAGAAGACCCTAAGTGTTAATTTAAAAATGACTAATTTAAATCTAGCTGTTGCAAGAATTCATTCTAACATGTGCCGTAATGAAAATTTGGTTCTGATCTTTTCCCCTCTGAGTATAGTTTTGTTGGTTTAAGAATAATTGTTGCTTAATGAAATACTTAGTATTTTATTGTTCCATAGTAAGCTTTAGAGAAGTTGAAATGAATGGTTCTTACTGAAGTTGATTTGTATGAACTACCTTTGTATTTACCAGAATTCATCAATGTATAATAGTTTATTTTTTCTGAAGATCAAGTTTTTCATAAATATTTACAGTAGAAGGAAATGGACTGTCAGTCAGGAGGCCTAAATTTGTCCCAACTGTGCCATGACTAACCAGCTGTGTGGCTGACAGGGTCTTAGTGCTCTGGCCGGGTGTCAGGCCTGAGCTTCTGAGGTGGGAGAGCCAAGTTCAGGACATTGGTCCACCAGAGACCTCCGGGCCCCTCGTAATATCAAATGGCAAAAGCTCTCCCAGAGATCTCCATCTCAAGGCTAAGACCCAGCTCCACTCAACGACCAGCAATCTTCAGTGCTGGACACCCTATGTCTGGACAACTAGCAAGACTGGAACACAACCCCACCCATTAACAGAGAGGCTGCCTGAAATCATAAGAAGTTCACAGACACCCCAAAACACACAGCGGGACGTGGACCTGCCCACCAGAAAGACAAAATCCAGCCTCATCCACCAGAACACAGGCACCAGTCCCCTCCACCAGAAAGCCTACACAACCCACTGAACCAGCCTTACCCACTGGGAGCAGACACCAAAAACAACGGGAACTACAAACCTGAAGCCTGCAAAATGGAGACCCCAAACACAGTAAGTTAAGCAAAATGAGAAGAACTTTCCTTAATTAATCATTCAACAAGTACTTTTTCATAAAAACAATTGTTATTACATGAAGCAAGACCTTGTTTCACTGTTCTTTGTCACTTTTTATTGGTTTCTCTGGCCAGCATGACCTTTCTCCTAGAATCTAACCAATCTTTCATAACCTATATTAAATGTCCTAGTATTCATAAAGATTTCCCCAGTACCCTCCCCTTAGGTGAAGATGCATTCTTCCACGGAATCCTCATCGGACATTATTTCTCTCCTATTCCATTTTGCACTTTTTTCAAAATTGTTTTCAAATATTTTTTTTCTACTGTTAGAGTTTCTTGAAGGGAGAAACTAAACCCAGCACAAATAATTGAACACAGAATGTGCTCAGCAAATATGTGTTGAATTTAATTGAATATATACCATCTAGATTTGTCACATGGTGAAACAGTGATGTGTTTTGTAGGGTAATGTGATAGTAAAAACAAGGAGTGCTTTAAATGAGAAGGCAATGTTCTTGAAGCAAGAACATTGTTTCAAACAATGCTAGGTTCAGCTGAAGAAGTATTTTGTCAAAACATATATTTTGAATCCATATCTTTAACTATATTAGGGAAGTTTCAAATAGAAATGTCTGCCATTCTGCATTTTGTAGAGAGTGTAACTGATTAGTTTCTACTCTCATCCTCCCTTTTTCTATAGTCACTTAATTTTTCTGATAATAAATCATATTATGGATATAAAGATATCTGAATGGACAAGTTCTTGGATTTACACAAACTTAAAATCATGATTTTGATTAGTTATGTTAGCAATGATAAACATACAGCAATCCTTTCTTCTTATTGCGATAATAACATATGCAATAAAAAGCAATATTTAACACCTCATAAAATAATAAAAGTCAAAAGCTTCTAAGGTAAAGAAAATCAGTTATGTAATTTAGTACATGCCCAACCTGACTACTCATTAACCTTGTAACTTGAGAGGAATAAATCAGATGACTTGAAAACAAACAGATAAATAATGCATACACACAAGCTCATCTTTTCAGTTAATTTTCTCTTTGTTTTTTCACTGATATTTAAAATCTTTTATTTATTTTCATATTTTAGTCAGGAGGAGCTCTCTTCACATAGAATTTTGTGTGTTCTAATTTTGGGAAATTAGAATTAGGCAAATAATGCAATGACAAAAGGAATGACATAGTGACCCAAGATTAACATTACAGAGTCTCCTCTACTCTAGCCAGGGTCTACATGTATAGTATACATAACTTATATAAAATTTATATATCATTATATAATAACATTTTATTATTTAAGACTTTTCTCTTCATTTCTTCCTTCATTGGATGGAGCCATGTATCTACTGTTGACCCTTGAATAACACAGGTTTGAACTGTGTGGGTCTACTTACGTGAGGATATTTTCCAATGGTGAATAGTACAATACTGCACAATCTCCAAGGATGTGGAACAACAAATACAGAGGAACCACAGATAAGGGGAGCTGACTGTAAATTATAGGCAGATTTTTGACTTGGTGAGAGTAGGTGTCCCTAACCCCTGCATTATTCAAGGATCAACTGTATTTTCTATAGTTGTTTGGATTTCTGTCAGATGGCATATTATTAGGCCATCTGACAAAAGGCATATTATTAGGTTTACTGGCAAATTAAATATGGCATTTTTTTCCCCAATGCCACATCCCTTCCCAAATTTTGGTCATAAAGAGAAAATATCAGTATTGCCGGTGTCATGTACTTTAGACCATAAACTTATTTACTTGCACAAAACATAACTGGTTTGGTTTTCATCTGACAACACCATGGCAAGCTATCATCTAGACTGAAGCAACTTGAAAGGGTATAAGTTTGAATATTAGTCTTTGATCAAGGGTTTGGCTTCACTTTTGGTCTGCCTTTTCTGTCTCCATTTGGATTTATTTACCTAAATCATAGTCATTTGGGATGTGAGAGTACAATACAATTCATTTTCTTAAGAATAGATTTTCATGTCACCCAGGTAGAACTGGGTTTCACGGACAAAGAATCAGCTAAAAACTTCCTTCTCAGGTAAAAAGACGTAAGGAAATCATTCATTCAGTCATTAATTCTTTAACTTATAAAATTAATGAAAAGAGCAAAGATGAAAGAGAAATGTGTGATAGGAATTTGGTAGCTTAAAAAGATGGATGTTTCACTCTTAGCTCTGTTGCTGATGATGAGGAGGAATGAGACAGCTATGGTGGGGTGAAAGGCTTGGGGACACTGCAATAGTCACAGTGAGGCAGAGGTTCTCCCTACAAGAAAAGGCCTTTGCTCTGAAATACAGTATCCAGTGATTGAATGTGAATTGGCCATGGGTCACAAAAGCTATGATATTCAAAGACATTTACCCAATGTTTTCAGAAGACAAGCAGGAAGTTCTAGGATGAGAATGGCTCAGCATTTTGGGTAGGCAGTGACATTGCGGCTTTGGGGGGTCAGTCTTTCTAGAATAGAAATTTAGCTAAAAACTGAGTAATCAGGAGTGGAATAGCTTGAACAGTAACCCAAGACTGAAAGCTGAGAATTAGGATAACACTGGGGGACTCATCTGGTTGAGGTCACTGCTGCCACCCCTCAAACCACACTCAGAGCAGCATCACAAACCTTAGTCCTCAACTTATGCCTAAGCAGGAAAGGTGAAGCTCATCAGTGATTATAATAGAACAGGGCTAACATTAGGAAGAAATTGAAAAGGGTTGGCAAACAAGTCAGGCCCTTCATGTAACAATCTAGTCATATGGCTTGTCCTTTAATTTTTTAAATACACCAGGATCTTTCATTAGCTAATCAAAGAGAGTCTCCTGACCTGAAAATAGAGTCAGAAGTCAGAAATAAAGGAATGCAACTGTAATTTTAGCTGGGCAGTTTTGAATAATCACATGTGGACGCTGAGCAAATGGTATGATTAACTTGTGGATCTCTACTGAGCTTTTACGAATGTTTTTCTTTTTTTTCCCCTTTATTTGAACAAAGCAGTGGTGAGATAGTCTATATGTGGATCCCAAGGGAAAGAGGAGATAAAAAGTGGGGCACTGAAACTGTTCTTCTAACCTAGACCATATTTGAGCCTCTAAAGGACTTGCTATCGCACAACTTGGTGATGATGAGGGCATAGAAAGGGCTCCTTTGGAGCCCAAGGAACCAAAAGGCAGGGTATTCTCACCATTTCTGTATAGACCAAATCATATCTTCTGAGTCACAGTGAGGATAGTACAGCAATATGTGAAAATTCAAAGTTTTAAAACTTTTCAGAGAAGAAGCAGCTCTGGATTAGGTGAATGTTCAGAACACAACAGGAAGAAGAGGAGCAGCATCAAGATGGAGGCTTGTTCTCTGTAGGCACATGGGTGGCATGCACTAATTCCTTCTGCTTATTTCAGTACAAGGAGAGAAGGGATAAGAAACACTCCAAAACACTATGTTTTTATCAGTAATGTTCTTCAATTCAGTCTCTCAGTTTGATTTCCATAAAGCCCTGTGAGTCAGTATTAGCATTCTCATTTTATAACACCTTACCTAAGACATCAAAATTAGTAAGGCAAGGCTTTTCAGTTGTAGTCCATGTGTGACCTTAGAGTCAGATTTGCCAGGGCGTAAATGTTAATGCTTCTCCTTTCATTTTCAAAAATGACACAGCTCAAATAATAAATTATATGGTCATTTCTCCATGGTCCATTTGTATCCCACCAAGATCAACTGAACCAAAATACACGTGGCTAGAAAGGACCTTCAAGATGGCAGAGGTGCAAGAAGTGGAGATCACCTTCCTCCCCACAAATACATCAAAAATACATCTACATGTGGAACAACTACTACAGAACACCTACTGAACGTTGGCAGAAGACCTCAGACTCCCCAAAAGGCAAGAAACTCCCCATGTACCTGGGTAGGGCAAAAGAAAAAAGAAAAAACAGACACAAAAGAATAGGGATGGGATCTGCACCTCTGGGAGGGAGCTGTGAAGGAGGAAAAGTTTCCACACACTAGGAAGCCCCTTCACTGGTGAAAACAGGGGGTGGGTGGTGGGTGGTGGTGGGGGGGAAGCTTCAGAATCACGGAGGAGAGAGCAGCAACAGGGGTGCAGAGGGCAAAGCAGAGAGATTCCGGCACAGGGATTGGTGCTGACCAGCACTCACCAGCCTGAGAGGCTTGTCTGCTCACCCACCGGGGCAGGCGGGGGCTGGGAGCTGAAGCTCGGGCTTGGGAGTTCAGATCTCAGGGAGAGGACTGGGGTTGGCTGTGTGAACACAGCCTGAAGGGGGCTAGTGAGCCACAGCTAACTGGGAGGGAGTCCGTGAAAAAGTATGGAACTCCCTAAGAGTCAACAGACCATTGTTTTGGTGTGTGCAAGGAGAGGGGATTCAGAGCACTACCTAAATGAGCTTCAGAGACGGGCGTGATCTGTGGTTATCAGCACGGACATCAGAGACAGACACGAAACGCTAAGGCTGCTGCTGCAGCCACGAAGAACCCTCTGTGCAAGCACAAGTCACTATCCACAACTCCCCTCCAGGAAGCCTGTGCAGCCCATCACTGCCAGTGTCCTGTGATCCAGGGACAACTTCACCAGTAGAACACATGGCATGCCTCAGGCTGTTGCAACGTCACGCCAGCCTCTGCCACCACAGGATCACCCCGCATGACGTACCCCTCCCTCCGACCTGCCTGAGTGAGCCAAAGCCCCCTAATCAGATGCTACTTTAACCCACTCCTGTCTGGGCGAAGAACAGACGCCATAGGGCGACCTACATGCAGGGGCAGGGCCAAATCCAAACCTGAACCCCAGGAGCTGTGCGAAAAAAGAAGGGAAAGGGAAATTTCTCCATGCAGTCTCAGGAGCAGCAGATAAAATCTCCACAATCAACTTGATGTACCCTGCATCTGTGGATTACCTGAAAAGACAATGAATCATCCCAAAATTGAGGGCGGTAGACATTGGGAACAACTGTAGACTTAGGGTTTGATGTATGCGACTGACTAGTTTCTGATTTTTATGTTTATCTCGGTATAGTTTTTAGGGCTTGTTATAATTGGTGGATTTGTTTATTACTTTGGTTGTTCCCTTCCTTTCTTTAAAATGTCTTTATATTTTTTAATAATATTTTTTTATTTTTTATTTTAATAACTTTATTTTAAATTATTTTTGTCTTTCCCCCTTTTTTTCGAACTTTTTTTCTGAGCCAGGTGGCTGACAGGGTCTTGGTGTTCCAGCCAGGTGTCAGGCCTGAGCCTCTGAGGTGGGAGAGCCAAGTTCAGGACACTGGACCACCAGAGACCTCCAGGTCCTACATAATATCAATAGGCAAGAGCTCTCCCAGAGATCTCCATCTCAAGGCTAAGACCCAGCTCCACTCAACGACCAGCAATCTTCAGTGCTGGACACCCTATGTCTGGACAACTAGCAAGACTGGAACACAACCCCACCCATTAACAGAGAGGCTGCCTGAAATCATAAGAAGTTCACAGACACCCCAAAACACACAGCGGGACGTGGACCTGCCCACCAGAAAGACAAAATCCAGCCTCATCCACCAGAACACAGGCACCAGTCCCCTCCACCAGAAAGCCTACACAACCCACTGAACCAGCCTTACCCACTGGGAGCAGACACCAAAAACAACGGGAACTACAAACCTGAAGCCTGCAAAATGGAGACCCCAAACACAGTAAGATAAGCAAAATGAGAAGACAGAAATACATAGCAGATGAAGGAGCAAGGTAAAAACCCACCAGCCCAAACAAATGAAGAGGAAATAGGCAGTCTACCTGAAAAAGAATTCAGAGTAATGGTAGTAAAGATTATCCAAAATCTTGTAAATAGAATGGAGAAAATACCAGAAACGTTTAACAAGGACCTAGAAGAACTAAAGAGCAAACAGACAATGATGAACAACACAATAAATGAAGTTAAAAATTCTCTAGAAGAAATCAATAGCACAATAACTGAGGCAGAAGAACGGATAAGTGGCCTGGAATATAAAATAGTGGAAATAACTACCACAGGGCAAAATAAAGAAAAAAGAATGAAAAGAATTGAGAACAGTCTCAGAGACCTCTGGAACAACATTAAATGCACCAACATTTGCATGTATAGGTATCTCAGAAGAAGAAGAGACAAAAAAAGGAACTGAGAAAACATTTGAAGAGATTATAGTTGAAAACTTCCCTAGTATGGGAAAAGAAATAGTCAAGCAAGTCCAGGAAGCACGGAGAGTCCCATACAATATAAATCCAAGGAGAAACACACCAAGACGTATTAATCAAACTCAAAAATTAAATACAAAGAAAAAATATTAAAAGCAGCAAGGGAAAAGCAACAAATAGCATACAAGGGAATCCCCACAAGGTTAACAGCTGATCTTTCAGCAGAAACTCTGCAAGCCAGAAGGGAGCGGCAGGACATATTTAAAGTGATGAAAGGGAAAAACCTACAACCAAGATTACTCTACCCAGCAAGGATCTCATTCAGATTCGACAGAGAAATTAAAACCTTTAAAGACAAGCAAAAGCTAAGAGTATTCAGCACCACCAAACCAGCTTTACAACAAATGCTAAATAAAGGAACTTCCGTAGGCAGGAAACACAAGAGAAGGAAAAGACCTACAATAACAAACCCAAAACAGTTAAGAAAATGGTAATGGGAACATACATATCGATAATTACCTTAAATATAAATGGATTAAATGCTCCAGTCAAAAGACCCAGACTGGCTGAATGGATACAAAACAAGACTCGTATATATGCTGTCTACAGGAGACCCACTTCAGACCTAGGGACACATACAGACTGAAAGTGAAGGGGTAGAAATAGATATTCCATGTAAATGGAAATCAAAAGAAAGCTGGAGTAGCAATTCTCATATCAGACAAAATAGACTCTAAAATAAAGACTATTACAGGAGACAAAGAAGGAGACTACATAATGCTCAAGGGACCAATCCAAGAAGAAGATATAACAATTGTAAATAATAATGCACCCAACACAGGAGGACTTCAATGCATAAGGCAAATGCTAACAGCCATAAAAGGGGAAATCAACAGTAAAACAATCAGAGTAGGGGACTTTAACACCCCACTTTCACCAATAGACAGATCATCCAAAATGAAAGTAAGGAAACACAAGCTTTAAATGACACATTAAACAAGATGGACTTAATTGATATTTATAGGACATTCCATCCAAAAGCAGCACAATACAGTTTCTTTTCAAGTGCTCATGGAACATTTTCCAGGAGAGATCATGTCTTGGGTCACAAATCAAGCCTTGGTATATTTAAGAAAATTGAAATTGTCTTTTTCCGACACAATGCTATGAGACTAGATATCAATTGCAGGAAAAAAACTGCAAAAATAGAAACATGAAGGCTAAAGAATACACTACTAAATAACCAAGAGATCACTGAAGAAATCAAAGAGGAAATCAAAAAATACCTAGAAACAAATGACAATGAAAACACAACATGGGATGCAGCAAAAGCAGTTCTAAGAGGGGAGTTGATAGCAATACAATCCTACCTCAAGAGCCAAGAAACATCTCAAATAAACAACCTAACCTTACACCTAAAGCAGTTAGAGAAAGAAGAACAAAAAGAACCAAAAGTTAGCAGAAGGAAAGAAATCATAAAAATCAGATCAGAAATAAATGAAAAAGAAATGAAGGATACAGTAGCAAAGATCAGTAAAACTAAAGGCTGGTTCTTTGAGAAGATAAACAAAATTGGTAAACCATTAGCCAGACTCATCAAGAAAAAAAGGGAGAAGACTCAAATCAACAGAATTAGAATGCAAAAGGAGAAGTAACAACTGACACTGCAGAAATACAAAGGATCATGAGAGATTACTACAAGCAGCTATATGCCAATAAAATGGACAACCTGGAAGAAATGGACAAATTCTTAGAAAAGCACAACCTTCTGAGATGGAACCGGGAAGAAGTAGAAAATAGAAACAGACCATTCACAAGCACTGAAATTGAAACTGTGATTAAAATTCTTCCAGCAAACAAAAGCCCAGGACCAGATGACTTCACAGGAGAATTCTATCAAACATTTAGAGAAGAGCTAACACTTGTCCTTCTCAAACTCTTCCAAAATATAGCAGAGGGAGGAACACTCCCAAACTCATTCTACGAGGCCATCAACACCCTGATACCAAAACCAGACAAAGATAACACAAAAAAAGAAAACTACAGCCCAATATCACTGATGAACATAGATGCAAAAATCCTCAACAAAATACTAGCAAACAGAATCCAGCAGCACATTAAAAGTCTCATACCCCATGATCAAGTGGGGTTTATCCCAGGAATGCAAGGATTCTTCAATATGTGCAAATCTTTCAATGTGATGCACCTTATTAACAAATTGAAGGAGAAAAACCATATGATCGTCTCAGTAGATGCAGAAAAAGCTTTTGACAAAATTCAACACCCAGTTATGATAAAAACCCTCCAGAAAGTAGGCATAGAGGGAACTTTCCTCAACATAATAAAGGCTATATATGACAAACCCACAGCCAACATCATTCTCAATGGTGAAAAACTGAAACCACTTCCACTATTATCAGATCGAGATAAGGTTGCCGACTTTCACCACTGTTATTCAACATAGCTTTGGAAGCTTTAGCCACAGCAATCAGAGAATAAAAAGAAACAAAAGGAATCCAAATAGGAAAAGAAGAAGTAAAGCTGTCACTGTTTGCAGATGACATGATACTATACTTAGAGAATCTTAAAGAGGCTACTAGAACACTGCTAGAGCTAATGAATGAATTTGGTAAAGTATCAGGATACAAAATTAATGCACAGAAATCTCTTGCATTCCTATACACTAATGATGAAAAATCTGAGAGAGAAATTAAGGAAACACTCCTGTTTACCAATGCAACAAAAAGAACAAAATACCTAGGAATAAACCACCTAAGGAGACAAAAGACCTACATGCAGAAAACTATAAGACACTGATGAAAGAAATTAAAGGTGATACAGATGGAGAGATATACTATGTTCTTGGATTGGAAGAATCAACATTGTGAAAATGACTGCACTACCCAGAGCAGTCTACAGATTCAGTGCAATCCCTGTCAAACTACCAGTGGCATTTTTCACAGAACTAGAACAAAAAATTCCACAATTTGTATGGAAACACAAAGGCCCCGAATAGCCAAAGCAATCTTGAAAGCAAAATGGAGCTGGAGGAATCAGACTTCCTGACTTCAGACTATACTACAAACCTACAGTAATCAAGACAGTATGGTACTGGCACAAAAACAGAAATATAGATCAATGGAAGAGGATAGAAAGCCCAGAGATAAACCCATGCACATATGGTCACCTTATCTTTGATAAAGGAGGCAAGAATATACAATGGAGAAGG